>NW_017306229.1:0-172133 GCF_001642055.1 Alternaria alternata | reverse complement strand
ACCCAAAACAGCATTGCCCAAAATGGTGGTTCGGCGCTTCGGCAGCTTGGCGTTGCAAAACTTTTGACCTAGTACTGTACCAATGATGCAGTGTTGACAAGAGGGACTATGCCTGCAGTGGCGGCAATGAACACATAGAAGAGTACGAGAAAGTGTTGAAGGAACATGGTAGGGTATGATGAAGAGCTGTTGCTGGTAACTTCCGTGCGAGGATTGTAGTTGCTGAACGTGGTTGTAAAGTGGATCGAATGAAGGCTTAAAGTGGAAATGTGGGTTGGCAATCACTTATGGTCCAACTAGACTTCATTCTTATAGGAATTCTTATCCACCGGCCCCATCTTTCGGAATTCGAGACCCGTGAATTGAGAGTCTGGGTCGAATGAACTCGTATCGTTCGTAGCTGTAATCCTCTCGCTTCCCCAACCGATCATCCGCCCCAATGGAGGTTCGTCGAAGCGGCTTATAGTACAGCGGGCGAGTACGGACTTGGATATGCCTTGGTTCTCGATCAGAACTAGTCAACATGCAGTGGTAATCACACACGAATCAGATCGCCTTTCGTTGTCTAAATGCGGTCGGGGTCTCGGTCGCTTTAAGGCTGACTTATCATAACGACTGGAGTTATGAGAATAACCGATCATTGTACTTGTGCTGAAGCAGAGCAGCGCCTGAGATCATTAATGACAGCAGACATGACAGCTACATTGATGCGAATCTCGTCGCTGATGAAGGTGAAGGTGAAGTTTATCGACGGAAACGGCTTAGAGGGCTAGAACGATTGCGTCAAGTCTGTTTATTGGGGATACCGGGTTTTCGGACGGATAGAAAAATGATTACGTGTTACTCTGACGGTGCAGGTGGTGACGACCGCATATCTCCAGATTACCCGATGATGTACTTGTAACAAGTTGAACATGTAATAGTATGCGAATCCTGTAGGCTCGATGATCTTAAGCAGATATTTGCCCTGTCGGTTTCTCATCAAACTTAGTCCATATTCCAAAACATGTACAAATTGTTGCCTGATGACCTACTCATGAAGCAGAACTTGAGCAAAGCTTGGGAATATTTCCCAAAAGAGGGAAGTCAGAAAGTAACGATACGGTTCGGCACTCTAAACTTGATTGAAGTACCCTTCATATCAAGAGAGGCACTCTCATCCATCTTCGATATGTGCTCCTCGCCATAACAAGAAAGGCTAGTCAGAGAAGGGGGGTTAGTTCTCTGGGCGCCTTGAAACCTCATTAGCACTGTCGTCGTATCTAGTCATAGTGGATGAACCCCTCAGGGAGAGAGCCACTGAGTAGACAGCGAACAATGATGTTACGTTGGCTCTCAAGCTCATGATCGTGATGTGTGGTTGAAGATTGCCCTTGTTCGATCAGATCGACTCATACCTGGGTAATGTGTTGACGTTCTAAGCAAATACATACTGTTCGTTGGAAGAGCTCGCAAGTATAAGAACACTCGCTGAGTAACTTACTAGTGGTGATTGTTTTCAACATCTGCTTTGAATCCCGTCCTACTCCTACCAACACACGGGGGTAGCGACGCAAGTTCCACTCCATCAATACTTGGTCAATACCTCTCCAACCGTGAAGTCGTTTCTCACTAGTCTTACTGAGCGGATAGAAGCTTTCTATCATGCGACTCTTTGCGTGGATACAAGCCACCTTTCACATCTTCGATGTCGTCAATGCATCTACGAGCGTCGCTTGGTCGAATCTCACTTCACAGGGACTCGAATTCTCACAGGCGGACCGCGATAACCTGGATTGTGCACACAATCCTTATTGTAACTTCAATGAAGATCAGGGTGCACATGAATGGATAAGTGGTTGTCCAGGCCTTCCCAGGATCACCGAAGAGCTTTGGAGAAGACATAGGCACGTCGACGCGAAGTTTTTGAGGAAACACTTCCGAACCTACAAGAGACTACAGGCTAGCAAATATAAGCTTGCTTTCGACGAGTTGACGTTTCCTGCATATATGGCAAAGCGATACGCCCCCAGTGTGCCACCTAGTAGCATGCTCTGCGATGGCCTCGGCATGTGCAGAGTGAGTATTCTACTTTGGCTTCGAAGTCTACGTGCGCTAATGGCACTATTAGTCCCCAAGTTGCAATGATATTGGTATGAACAACACTGCCGATGAAAGACGGGCAGCCATGTTGTTCTTCGAATCTGTTTCTGGACTCGACCATTCATTTCACATCAGGAGTGAAGCGACCCAAGACCACTACAGGCACATCGTCGAGGGCTTGGATCGGCTCACAGCAATGTTCACATATGCAGATGAGCAGCAGGATGCAGCAGTCAAGAAGGAGGAGAAAAAGCAGAAACGCATACAACAAATGGAACTGGCTTTTAGCATCATCACGGCTGTCTTCCAACTGTTTACCACGGCTGCCAACATCCTGAATTATAGGCCAGGAACTCTTACAGCTATGTTCAACAAGTTCCCTAGAGCACAAAGTCTTGCCAATAAATGGCAGCGGGGTCTTAGTGCGATGAGTAACAAATTCCCAAACGCTAGCAGGCTTGCAAAATTTGCGAGCCGCAGGAAACCCGGCGATGGCCTACTTCGCGAAAAGTCAATCGAAAACTCACAGAGTAAGTTTTGATCGCAAGTGCGAAGCATTTGTCTAACACGGGATAGAGCTGTGGACAATTACCAGCGGAGGTTGGCTAGGTATGCAAGGTTTGACCAAGGAAGTGGTCAAAGAGATCAACCACAAGAAAGATCTGTAAGTCAGAGCCGATATACATGTCCGAGAAGAAACGCTAGTGATACACAGCCACGGGTTCGAAAAGACTCTGGATTCTGTACGTGCGGCTTTGGTTGAGCTCGACACCTTTGCAGTTGACGAAGTGCTGGAAGGGATGGCACTCCTTTCCTTGGGCTACGAAACGCACAATGGTCATAACATCGTCGATCTATTCGAAAAAGACTTTTTCTTTGGTGCCAACGTTTACTTTCGGGCCTGGATTCAATATGTAATTGGGATGAAGTCCTACGCTACCATAATAAGCGCCCTTTGGTATGTGCTGCATTTCCAACCACATCTTGTGAGTAGTGGCTAATTTTGACAGGAAAACTGAGGGCGTATACATCGTTGAGAGTCTTACTCATTCTGGTCAAAACTGCGACCAAGACAACCGGGGACCAAGGTCCAACAAAGTGTGCCTTGAAGAACGTCCCAACAGATCATACTGGACTTACGCAATGTCCAACTACGACGATAAGAAGACACGAAGTCCTCCAGGATGGGAATTCCTCACAAGCGAAGAGGGATTTCATGGTCTCTACGAGACTGACGTAGTTAGATCCGCGCTTTGGCGAGGGGAGGTATGGTACCCGCATCGTGACAAGCAAGAGGAACTCGGATGCCGCGACGAGCCTACAGCTCCTGAACCACCAGAGGTATATGCTGAAGGGGTGAACGCCACAAGCCCATCTGAGTTAAATCCCACGAATGATCTTGCCTCAGGAGCAATACCACATCTGACGGATTACGGCAACGTTCCTGATGGCTTTGACATTCCGATATGTCACAGCTGGCTAGGCGAGGCAATCTCCGACGTGAACAGCACGAAGAACAGCAACGCTCC
The DNA here is from genome assembly GCF_001642055.1 of Alternaria alternata. NCBI lineage: Eukaryota > Fungi > Ascomycota > Dothideomycetes > Pleosporales > Pleosporaceae > Alternaria > Alternaria alternata. The sequence continues at coordinate 168,522 of NW_017306229.1, read as the reverse complement.
TTGCCAATGAGATGGTCCCAACTCGACAGATGCAACATCCTGGGATCAACCTACCAACTGGACCTTCGCATACACAAAGAAGTTTATCAAGGACGGCGGGCTGTATAACTTTGACAACTACGGGAAGAAGTGCAAAAGCTGCGACAAGTTGGGCGCCAGTTGGAAGGCGTTACTGAGACTTGATGAAGAGGAGAAGCCAGCGAAGCACATGAAGGAGGGTTGGAATGGAGGCTGCGAGCCCAAATCGCACAAGTCTCACCCACTAGGGCAACCGCAGCTCAGCGATCCGCCAGAGACAAGTTCATCAGCTTCATCTACACCCAACTCTTGCACCCCAACACCCACCCGAGAGCCCATCGTCCAAGCTACATCTGAACTCGTCGCTCACGAAACACGGTACCCCAAGAACACTCCCAAGAACATAACGCGGCAGGGCGAGTGCAACGGACCATACTGCATCGTCGACACCGTTTACGTGATCCACGAGCAGAACTATGAATACAGCGTTGACTCATCCGTCCGAGTCAGCGAACACGGCTGCTATGCGGGTGATGACTGGTGTTTTGAGCAATCAGCGCATGACATCTGCGAGTACCCTGATGAGGACGAGATTTCAGATGAGGACGAATACGAGGAGGAAGAAGAGGTCGGTGAAGACGAGGACGAATACGCGGACTTCATTCAAGACCATGAACCTCAAAATGGCACGACTGCAGACGACAAAGGCCGAGACGGCAAAACCTCAGGTGGCGAGACAGCAAAAGACAAGGAACCCACTCCCGAAAAAGACGAGAACATGAAGAAATTTGAAGAGGAACACAATCGCCAGAATGGGCGACAGAAGTGTTTCTGCGGTGGAAATGGTAAAGCAGGTCAACACGGCATCTCGTGCTTCGATAAGGGCGTCACATCTAGGACGACGACCGTCAAGGGCAGGATGAAGCAGACACACACACCGGGCATTTCTGCAACTGGTGCATCGATCGCTTCTGGTGGCGGAGCCATACCTACCACCCAGGCAGCTCTTCGCATTAAGACCGTGTACGATGCTGGTGGTGAGGCCGCACCCACGACGCAACCCACCCTTCGCATCAAGACTGTGTACCAAACCATGAAACGAGACGTAACGCTCCAAGCGACACCAGAAGTGCCGAGTCTTGCTGTTCCAACGGTGGCTCCGGTGTTTTCTCCTAGTAGCTATGGTTCGCTCGCTTCTCACTCGAGGGTGACGATGGGCTGAGTTGCCTTTTGTGTGTGCGTGCGTGTATGGTGAGGGTGCAGGACAAATCCGCTTATTGGGGAATGGTTTGGAGGGCTAGTTTGGGGAGAATGTGGATGGGACGAGCTCGCTTACATTTACGATTCCCAGCTTTCTGTTATTGGTGAGAGCTGGAACTGTATTTCCCATTCGCACTGTCAGTGGTGATGGGTGGGAAAGGGTATGGGATAATGTCGACTTATTCTTGATATCGATATCCAAATCCAAACAATCTTGTTTGTCGTGTATCCGTCTTCAGGGCATGATCGTGATCGCCGTGGTGTGTTGGAGGGGAACGTGTTTCGCCCACCCACCTTGAAAACCGCAGTGCAAAACCAGACCACTGTTGTCGACAACTCTATGATGATCACTTATCGCTATTGTCTCATAGAGCGAACGCATCAGAAAGAGAAGTGGTTCAGACACAGCAACAATGAGATAAAAAGCTGATGTATATTGAACTTGACATTATGCTTTGCGATAAAAGTAATATGAAACGCCCCAGCACTTGGCGACGTTTGACTTGGGAAAAGCAAAGGAGACTGCAAATTTGACCAGCAAAAAGGCTGCATGTGAAAAGCAGTAGTAACTAAGGGTATCATCGCTGTCGTGTGAGGGCGAAGTAACGAGACGAAGAAACGACATTAGCAGTAAAGACGCAAAGAGACCATTACCAAACACCAGACATGCCGAGAAGGAAATTTCGCAACGGCAAACAGCTCAGTCGTCCGTAGCATTCATCTTACCCATTTCAAGGCCGACTTCCTCAGTCTTCATACGCTCACCATCCGGCCCTCTGCGTCCGCCTCCCACAAAGCCCCAAAGGCCGACTGCAGCCACAGCCCAAGCAATGACCATAAAAGGCACCATGACGGCACGACCGGCAACCTCAACTGCGCATTGCTTACTGTAATCCTCTCGCACCATGGCAGCACCTCCAACATCTTGCAGTTCGCACGCCCAAGTCTCGAGATCGAAAGTACCAAAGTTGTAGCGAAAGAAGGTCTCTTGGGTTGCAGCTGTATCGTTCATGCGAGAAGCGCGGAAATTGACGAAGCCCTCGCGGAAATGCGAGGTGTTTTTGTGGGTGACGAAGATGGAGACTAGAGCGAAGAGAACGAGAATGGCGTTGGTGATGTGCAGGAACATTATGTTGCGACGGAAGGCGTATGATTGTGTCTATCGAGTCATTAGCATTAAACACCTCTACTATATGGCAACTGTGCGTACCCGCTTGCCCATTTTCCAGTCCGTGACTACGAGTCCGATGTGCGCTGCAGCCAGACATATACTAAGGGTAGCAGCGATAATGGCCAACTTGGCTGGTATTGCGTAGAGCATCCTCGGTAGAGCGGCCATGATGATGGCGTCGCCTGGCTCGCCATCTTTTCTTGTAGTTTGGAAGGTGAATCCCGTCCGACGGTTGTCTTCGATGAAGCTATAGGTCAACGCCTTGAGCGTGATGACTGGGATGGCGATTATGAGTAACAAGGAAAGGAAGACGCTGTACAATAGCCTTGCAATACGATGATGCGGGCATGAACTAGTATTGAGTGGCTGATTGAAAACTGGTGGGACATGTTTCTTGGAATGGAAGAGCGATGTGACTTTGTCGGCTGCCGGTGGGAGGGTAAAGTTGACTTTCGTCATATTGGTTGTGGTATTATCTCTACCTTTCCCGGCTGGGTAATGATAGGATATGAGCGAGCTATGGATGGAAGAATTATACGTGGACTAACTGATGGCAACGAGACATGGTAGAGTTACATAGCATCTGGTCACCGCCGAGGCATTCGTCCCAAGAGTTGCATGCTTGGATAGTCGCCCACACTGTGATTACTTTACCTATAATCTCTGCTGAGAGATTTATCGTTCTGTCAATGCTGGAAGGGTCCTTGGTGGTACCTAGCAAGGACTTGCTTGAACGGTCGAGTACATCTCCGGCTTGTTCTGGATGAATCGCAATGCGACTGACAGGTGTCAAACGGTCTGGTCATCGTGTATTGGCTGTTAGCATGTGTCGCGACAGGAAGTGTGAGAGATGCGCAACGCGCACGACCCGCCCACTGCACCGATGATGGTTCTCCCGCGTCGCAATAACGCACTCTGATAAGCGTTAGAGAACTTTCTTGGGTGTTCGCGTAGTCCGAAAGCGCCTGAGGCATTATTTGATCACATATCATTGCTGATAGACTAATGTGCTGCATGGGACACGGCGCGATGGAGTGTAGATCCCCCGCAGGATGGCTTGCATCGAGAGGACGCGTGTCGCTCTTACTATGATGGGCCAATATAGTAATCGCCGGATAGATCAGATGGCGCGTCATGTATATGACAGCGGGAAGTCTAATGGAGCTTTGCCAATGGGCATGTCATGACATGACGTGGTGGGTGCCGTGGCATACCATGGGGGTTAAAAAAAAAAGTGTTTGAATTAGTGACAAGACACGACAGGATATAGGCGCGCGTTGTGGACGTAGATATGATATGTCGACAACAAGAGTGTGGTGATGGCGGGTGAAAGGCGGTGGTGATGTCAGACATGCCCGAGCGCTAACTGTCGAGGAGTCGCGATTCGACGCGTTGGCAAGGCATGTCGGCCAACAACACGCAATCCCCTTAACCACACGCCATGGCCTTTACAGCGCTCAACAACAAGCCATCGGCACCCATAGTACCCGTGCAAACTCCGCCTGCGCCTGCGCCTGCGCCTGTACCCGCGCCAGCTGCCCCGACTCTCGCACCGCATCCACAGGAAATTGATGTCGCTTTCGCTAGCAACCATGAGCTGCGGAAGCGCGTACACGCCGCGATAGGTATGTGGTCTCTATTCGACTCCCGACTATTACTGATTTCCTCTCAGACCAGAACCCCGCGCAAAGTACTCTTTTCCGCGACATTTCGACTTACATTCTTAATCAAACTTCGCAACCTGCTGCCGAGCCAGCAACAAAGAAACGCAAGATCGAAGAGAGCAACCCCCCGCAGAACGGCGCATCAGCGTCAGGAGGTAGTCTCACAAGTACTGCGACGAAAGCATTCAAGACATACCCAGCCGTCAGCGTCGCCATACCCCAGCGAAAGAAGTTCACTCTCGAACTGCTCGACAAGAAGGATGGCGGCATAAGAGCCATAGGCGCCAATGGCAACGTCGAATTTGCCATTGCGTGGAAAGACGTCGACCAGGTCTTCTGTTTGCCTATACCCGAGAAGGCCAAGAAGCAGCACCATTTCATCGTCATACCACTACACGGCGATGGAGTGGCGCCCGTGCCAGACGAATTAAAGGCATCACCACCAGAGCCCATAGTATGGACGTTCGAGGAGGCGACAGGCAAGAACATAGTCGAAGGCGAAGATCCAGGACCAGGACCGATGGCTGAGGCGATTCATCATTGCCTGATACAAGCTGGGACAGGAAAAGAAGTTGTCTTCCCAGATGCCGACGAATTCGCCAGCGCCGTACCAGAAAGTCACAGGAAGGGTGAGAAGGCATACCACGTCAAGGCACATAGGGGAAGCAAGGAAGGTGCGTCATACACACGAAAATCACGACACAGAACTTCTGCTAACATGCTCTAGGCTACCTGTTCTTCACCTCGGTAGGTATCCTCTACGGCTTCAAGAAGCCTCTCGCATTCTTCGACTTCGCCGCTATAAACAGCATATCCTACACCGCCGTCCTGCGCAACACCTTCAACATCGTCTTCACCACACCAACAGGCGACATCGAATTTGGCATGCTCGATCAACAAGACTTTGCCGGCATAAATGAATACGTCCAGAAACACGGACTGCAGGATGCTAGTCTGGCTGCGGACAGACGCGCAAAGAAGCTTAACGTAAACAAGGTGGGCGGCAAGAAGGAGAACGGAGCGGCAGTAGAGGAGGCTGCTGGTGAGGAAGAGGAGAGCGAGCTGCAGAAGGCCGAGAGGGAGTTACAGGACCAGGAAGACGATGAAGAAGAGGACGATGACTTTGATCCGGGAAGTGAGGGCGAGAGTGAGGGTTCAGGCTCTGACAGCGAAGACGAAGATGGCGAGGGGGGAGGCTATGAGGAGGGCGACACAGCCGAAGTTGAGTATGATGAGGCTGGTGGCGATGATGATGTTGATGAGATGGAACACTAGTTATGCTTCATGTATGAGCACACGTGCGAGCGAGATATCGCACTCTGCCAGGTTCTATATGAGCTCCTAATCATACACAGCATCCTCCAAACTAAAGTGCATGCATCTTATACTTTCCTCTCAACCTGCCCAGGTACACAGTTCAAGAAGACGAGAATCATGACGCTTACTTCTCTGAATCCGCATCCCTTCTTTTTATCGTTGCGGCTGTCTTACGATACTACTGTCCTAACAATTCAACACTGCTTACTGAAATGCCACCAATCACGCAATGAGATATACTTGGACGTGCGCGCAACATGATCCACGTGTCTGATTCCTCGGTTCCTCGCACTGTTGAAGCCCATGCGAGTGTACATCTTCTAATTTCATGCCGCGCAGCGTAGTTCCCAGTATTCTTCACTAGACTCGAAGTCGTCAGTGTATTGTGCACTTTCTGCTCTACGGGAAGACGGGCTCGAGCTCTTTGAATCGGGTGCTGGCTCTGTGACGTGGCTGGACTGCGATCTTAACGGTGAGGTTCAGATTTAGCCAGAGAGTGCAACTGAAACGCTACAGCTACTCAATACTGAGGAAAATGATCTCGCCACCTGCAACCTGAACACGAAGTTTGGTACCCTTACGCTTCTGTATCTGGTGCTATTGCGACTTAGTTGCCATAGAACTGGATATACCAAAGTCTGAAGCTGTCCTGGAGTATCGAAATGTGCATTGCAGACTATTCAGTCGAGCTAAAATAGTTTGAGCAAAGGTAATGAGATATCCTGCTCCTGTCGTTGTTTGAGCATTGTGTCTTGTTCACCTTCCTCATGTCGTCGCATATCCACTCTCCGATTCTCCTAAGTCCGTCTTCTAGCTTTTCCTCCCTCTTCGGAGTTTACGCTAGCTAATACCCGTCGTCCTAGAGTGGAAGGTTGTGGTCATCGGGTTATCAAGTCCAACTGGGGATGACTTCCTCTTGCAATCGTCGTATCGCTGCCCAAAGCAAGAGCCGCTCGATCGAACCGCGTAATGCCTTCGCCTCTCCATGGATCCACGTGGTACGGATAGCTGTTCATAAGAAGAAGGTGGAGTACCTGTTGATTGAATACGTCGAATACGGACCTCGCGTACAGAGAAGCACCGTCGAGCCGACCTCGGGATCGAAGTGCGGAGGATCAGAGACCACGATGATACTGGACATGGTGTTGAACCTCGTTTGCGTCGATCGCGGCTAAAGGCAGCTTGACTCCACTACGGCCGTACCCATTATGTAGTTTTGTCCGTGTCTATTGTCGTGAAGTGGCTCTAGAGTCGTGGCGCAGCCAGCCAACCATGTTGAATCGCACACTATTACATATTCCTACCACCGGATAATTCATCCTTAGTAATTACCCCAGGTTTTCCTCGGGCCTTTCCGTATGGTATATTGTAGTTTGAGATGGTTTCGGAAGTCAATTTCTCCAAGAAACTTGGAAGAGGCAGTGCAAGATGGCAGCACGTGATTAATGATACTACTGCCCAGCCGGTGAAAAAAGGGCCTTTGTCGGTCTGCAGAAAATCACCAAGTCGAGCTGAACGGCGAAAACATCGTGAATCATACGAGAAAACAAAATCATGCACAATTGCACAAAACACAGTCAGAAAGCAAAGTGCGCGAACGTGAAACACTTGCTGTGTAAGATCGGGGCGCTCACCTTTGGTGCCACAACTCAATGTCAAGCTTGCTGATTGCATCAACAAAACGCAATCCAGTCATGTCGATGAGATATCGATAACATTTCGTCTACGTATGCTGAGAGGATGCAGTCAGCTTGGCATCGTGATACCTCGGTGATTCTCTCCAGGAAACGCCGATGGTGTTGATTTACTTCCTTGATTCCAAGGCTTCTGTCATAGCTGACGCGGTCGGGCAGGGCTGAGGCTGCAAGCCACCACTGCGCCTATCGAGACAGATGCAGCGCCACGTGAAACCGGAAAATGCAGCTGCAGATGCACTGCAGAGTAATCCAAGCAGGAACCAACTCGATAATAGTAGCTATAGCACCGGGCACAATAGACCGTAATATGTGGAAATAGCCGAATCTCGCAGTAGTCTAGGAGTAATTTGAACGAACGATAGGGGTAGGCAATTTCAAGGACTGCCCTGAGTCCAAGGTCTTGTAGAAGGCTGTCCAGATCGATGAGCACGAAGGCATCGAGGTCTGGATCTGAATGCAGATTGCTGACATGTCTTGGAGTGCGGAGTGGGAGTGTTGAGAGGCACCAAGTTGCGGCTTCGACGATGAAACGTGCGGCACATCCATGAGCAGGGACCCACAACGGCAAAGAGTACCAAGTCCGTCCTCCCAGGGCTTCGCTACTAACTCACACGTTCATCACCCGCACGCGAACCAACATGCCCGCCTTCGCCAGCGTGCCCCAGCATCGGGACATTACTTTTGCAAAATACGCGACGTGCTATTCGCCCGGGTGCGAGTTACTTCTTTGTCCCTGCACATAGCCACCTCTACGCGTAAGGCCAAGCCGCGCCGCCGTTAAGTCCGCCAGCCCTCACTGGTATCACGATAAGCCTGCAACCATGCTCGCTCGGGTATCTCACTGTTCGCGCCTCATGGCGTCTGTGACGCGTACCTCTTGCACAAGTTGTGTTGTCATGTCCTGAGGTTGTTTGCGGTCTGCCCAGCCGGTGACGGGTCTCCGCAAAGCCGCCGCATTCGGCCAGCATTGCCCAACCACGCATCAGCAGTAATACCGCTGGTTCAACTGTGCCTACAGATACCTACTCACCAAACTAGGCCAAGTGTGTGTACGTAGACCATGCTTCTGTCAGCATCTGTCTTGGGCCTTGGATGGTACTCTTGGAAGGCGGACGATCCGGTCTCCACCATCTATAAACCTCTTTGTCCACATCCACCAAGAAATATCTGACAGAACATCACTTACTCAAGTTCAAAACATCTTGTCTCATTGGTTCGTTGGCTCTCCTACCCTTAGGCCAAATCAATAGCTTTGTCATCTACCTTGCTTTAGGGACGCCTCTCAAGCCACTTCAGCCGGGCGTCACTAGCCTCGAAGCGTCGAGCCCTTTGACATCTCTTACTTCAGTTTCCTTTCAACGTTCTTCAGGGCCATCAAAAATGAGACGCAATACTAAGACGTCTGCTGTAGGCCTGTTGGCTTTGGGTAAGCCTATTGCCACAGCCGAGTTGTACTACAGCACTAACCATATCTAGCCTATCGTGCCTCAGCCCAAGTTGCCAATACCAGTCCCTCGGACGGTGTAACCTTTGGGCTCAACATCCCCGAAGCAACAGCAGCATCCTCCGATGCTGGAGAGATCTTTTTCTCGATATCTGCACCGAGCAGCTATGAGTGGGTTGCGCTCGGTCAGGGTAGTGGCATGGCCAATTCCAACATGTTTGTTGTATACACTTCAGCAGACGGCAATAACGTGACATTATCGCCACGAACGACAAGCAGCTATAGCGCTCCTAGCCCTAATGATGCTGCGCAAGTCACGCTACTTGAAGGCTCTGGTGTCTCGAATGGTGTCATGACTGCCAACGTGAGATGTGAGTATTATACTCCTTCATACAATCCGAACATCCATTGACATGTAATCCAGGTTCCAACTGTAACAGCTGGTCCGGCGGCACCATGGACTTTACCTCCAACAGCGGCAACTTCATCTACGCCTACCAATCCTCAGGGGGTCCCAAGAACGATGACTCTACGTCTGCATCTATCCGCCAGCACAGTAGCGAAGGCGTCTTCAATTGGGAGTTCGCTGCCGCTAAGGGAGGCTCAAGTGTAAACCCCCTTCTCAACACCTCCCCCTCCGGTACCACCGGCGGATCAGGCGCAACTCCGACCAATTGCCGCCAACGCCCTTCTGGCGCCGCAGCAACAGCATCAGGATCAGAATCAGAATCATCAGCCAAACCCAGCAAGACTGCCTCCTACGACGATGACGACTGGTGGACTGGCCGACCTACCGCGCGCCCAACATCCTGGCCTACCGGCGCACCATGGGATAAACGTCAATCCGACGACTCCTCACTCCCCTACTGCGATACGCTTCCCAACAACGGCGGCGCCAACTCTGGTGTCACAACCATCTCCTCCAGCGAACCCAACACGAAGAAACACCTCATCGCTCACGGTGTCCTCGCCTCTCTCGCGTTCGTCATCCTCTTCCCTGCAGGATCCATCGCCATCCGTCTCGCTTCCTTCCCCAGCGTCCTCTGGTTTCACGCCTTGTTCCAGATCTTCGCTTACATGACATACACTGCTGCATTTGGTCTAGGTATCTGGCTCGCTCTACCAGTCAGTGGCGGTCACTACATTGACAGTTACCATGCCATCATCGGCATGGTCGTCTTCGCGCTCATCTTCTTCCAACCGATCTTAGGCTGGATGCACCACGTCCTCTTCAAGAAGTACAGTCACCGCACTCTCTGGTCCTACGCTCATATCTGGGTTGGTCGCATCGCGATTACTCTCGGTATCATCAACGGTGGGCTTGGCCTACTGCTTGCGGGTAACTCGCCTGATGGTGAGATTGCTTACGGCGTTGTTGCTGGTGTTATGTGGGTTACCTGGGTTGCTGCGGCGATCTGGGGCGAGATGAGGAGGAAGAAGGCAGCGAAGTTGGCGGAGCAGCAGAGGCCCGAAAAGCTTACCGGCGAGAGGAGGCAGAGCGATAACAGCAGGAGTGATGGGAGTGACACGGATCTGAATGGGCACTATAGGCCTGCTAAGGAACAGCAGGCGTGAGCTGTGTAGGCAGAAACGCGATTTCTGATTCTGGTGTCTGGAGTAGTGTACCGAAAACGAAGAGCGATGTACATGATTAGGCGCAGGTAATTTCCTTTGTTTGTCCGTTTGAGCGAAGTATACCAATCATGTTTTGCACCTCAACAAGCTATGTCCATTCCGGTCTCGTGATGACTCGATTGCAAGTATTCTGAAACACGAACTCCGCTTTTGCCATTCCATTGTCATTGCATGATGACAATATTCTCAGTATCACCGCCTCCCCATACCCAACACTCTACTCGCTGCTGTACTAACCTTGATTACATCCCTATATGTCAGGCTCACTCTCGTACCTCTGAGATTACTGCCACCATCCCTAGCAATCGCATCTTTTCCTTCCTGACTCAATAATCCCCAATTCGCCACCGTTCCCTCACTCAACTCCTCATCAACCTCAATTGACGAAATACCATGCATCAACTCTCGGTACGCACGACCCGTCGTGATGAGCAAGGAGCGGGGTTCCTGAAAAATACGTGTAGGTAGGTGCAACATTTTCTCTTGCTGGTTGTCCTCGTTTCTAGTAGGTGAAGATTGCTCGATCTCCTGCCTCTCGTTCCTATCCTTCTTCCCATCTCCTTGCCCCTCATTACCCCCATCCTGCTGTCCTTCTTTATTAAAGGAAGATTCTGGTTTAGGAAGCACGTCCAAGCACAACCCCGCACCTAAACTGACAGTCGCAACGACATGGGCATACGCATCTCCGTCTTCGTGCGGCATGATGCCTTCACCGGGTCTATACTCGTTGACGAGAACATGGTTTGACTGGCCGTGCGGTGTGTGGTCAAAGATTCCTAGGTCCTTAAAACGAGATAGGATGGGGTTGGTAAGGTAAGCGGGTAAAGGGGCGGCGAGCAAGGTATTGTTTTTAGTGAGGGTGGAGGGCAGAGCCTGGAGACGCCGATGAGTGAGGTGTGTCCATCTCTGAGCTGGAATCTAGGGATATTAGTTGCATAATTATGGTTTTCAAGGGTAGTGTAGTGAAGATGTTTAGGTGTGTTGATTGTTCCATGGGCTGTTGTGAGGGAGCGAACAGGGCGGGGTAGTTAATAGTAGAACTGCAAACTTTGTGTCTGCAATCTCGTGCGTTGGAGAATAGGAAAAAGAATTGGGAATAAGAGCGAAGAGGAAAACGCACCTTCTGCACTATTGACGATTCTTCTTCCGCGCTGATGAAATTTGGAATGTAGTAGAAGTCTGGTGGTAGACCCGCGATGCGAAAAACCTCAAGGTTAGTCTTGGAAATTCCCCATTGATCATCCATGTTTCCTTTTCGGCTGATGTGAGACTGTTACCAGCAGAAATGAAAGCCTTGCTCTTTCGCAATGATATGTCGAAGTTGAATGAGCGATTGTTCGAAGATGATGTAATGCAGAGCAAACGCGCCGCTAACTCGAGCTAGTCGCGCGCTCACGTGCAAACAAACATTTTGATGTAGGGCCGCGAGCTGCAGCATGCTTCGACTCAAGATTACAAAATAGGACTTCTTGACTGAGAGTGAATGAAGATGGATGCATAACTATGTAACATGCAACATGTAGAGATCTATGAACAGTAGAAGAGTAGCCGCTCCACAACTCCAGATACCCATGCTAATATCAGGACTATTTCCAACGCTCATACTCACCCAAGGGGAGGAGCATCGGATCATTGTGCAACGTATTCGAGCCATATGCAACATTGCTGCATCAACCCACAAACCTGGGGCCAACTTCTATCCCAAGAAGAAGACGCCATATGACCCCGCCGCTGTAGATACCAAAAAACACATTCACATCACAGTGCAGCCACCTGGACCACTTCGCGCACGGCGGCGGCGGCCGACACCGCCAGTAGCACCAGCACCGCCTTCCTCCTCATCCGCATGCATCATCTGCGCTTCCCTCGCTCTTCTTCTCCGCCGCCTGGCTCCAGCACCACCAACACCTGCTTCCTCATTTAGCATCATCCAATCGGCCCACTTGCGTTCCAAACGCGCGGCGGCTGCGAAATCACCCCTCAAGACACGCTTGGTATGTTCCTCCACCGTAGGTTGCCAGTTATGGAAGCACTTGAGCTTGATAATCTCACGTGGATACGTCGCGACTTTGCTCGCAGAGCGCGAAGAAGGACGTGTGATCTCTGCATTTCGAGATAGGACTTCGCGAACACCGGTCCATGTTACATTTGCGCAGTCATATGCTTCGATGCGAAGACCAACCTCTGGGCGCTCTGAGTTGGTTAAGCCACGAGCGGCGCGGTTGCGGTTGCGGAGGCCTGATGCGGCTTCTGCGAGGACGAGGTCGGAGATGCGTGTGTTATCCATGTCAAGTGATGCGAGACGGGTGCAGGCTTTCAGTATGGGGAGCATGCCCGCATCCCCTAGATTTTCGCAGTAGGAGATGCAGAGGTGTCGCAGATGAGGGGCGCATGGAGCTTCAGCGAGTGTCTTCAGGACTTCGTTGGTCAATCCGTCGATCTCTTCAACATCTAGATGCGTAAGAACTGGCACAGTAGGCAGTAAGCTCATTAACGCATCATCGGTGAGTCCGCCGCATTTCGAGACTTGGAGGCCTTCGAGATATGGGACGTTGTGTACTAACGTCTTCAGGCCGGTATCGGTGATACTGCGGCAACGAGTAAGGTTCAAGTGCTTGAGATTTCTGGGTGGGACGATTGGCCGATCGGTAAGGACGTCGACCTCTTCGTCTACGCCCTCGATCAAAGCAGCCAGCGCTTCATCATTGAGACTGTCGCAGTTCTTGAGGTCGAGCCTTTCTAGAGTGTTTCGCTTGAACAACTCCACCATCAGGTCGACGTCGTCCCAGCCTCGTACTTCACCAGCTCTGATGTCTCGCAACTTTTTACAACCCTCGACAACCTTTTTCAGCCCACGGTTGTCGATGTTGTTACACCATGAGATGTTCAAGACTTCGACTCTTGGGCAGTGTGCGGCCAGGATCTTCATCGCTGCATTTGTTGCGCCTGCGAGACCCGAGAGATTGACGTGAACGAGGCGGCTGTTTTGAAGTAGGAAGCAGTGGATAGACGTCCGGTCAATCCGGCATCCCTGTAACGAAAAGTTCTCCAGGTTCTGGCAAGACTCAATGAAGCCGTCCTTGCCCCAGTGTTCCCTCAGTTGTACGCAGCCTCTCAAGTTCAAATCCTTGACAAACGGACCCGCCGATGTGATGATATTGACCAGAGCGTTGGCTGAGATGTCGCGGTAAAAGTTGCTCGTATCGAGATCGCTCCACAGCTGACCGTCGAAGCACATGGTATGCCACGATTTGGAGACGCGCGAACATCGCACAATTTCCTTGGGTTCGAGATATCTAAGAATCTGCATGCGAATCTCGGTGGGCATGTCGCCCCAAAAGTTGAAGTTGACTCGTCTCTGGACCTTGCGTACAGGCCGCGAGAAGTAGTCGCTCTCGGCCTCGGTGCCATCCCGGGTGAAGGGTCGTCGTGCCGAAGGGAGAGGTACTGAGGATGGAACGTCTGGTGTCTTCATGCGTAGGCGGGTCCTCTCATCCCAGAAAGGAGTGCCGGGCGGGCTGTTGGCTACTGATGTTGGTGCCGTAGAGTAACCATTCGACAGTTCTGACGAATAGGAACTGCCGAACGAGTTTCCATACGGCGAGCCAGGCGATGCGAGGGAGACGCAAGACATGGATGCCTTTCCGCCGCTTCTCAGACTGTGTGAACGAGGTCTGCCCATGTGTGCCAGGCTATTGGAAGACGCCATGCGTTGTAGGCCCATGAACAGACGCTGCCTGCCCTTCATCTTTGGCTGCTCGATCATGATGGCGTCCGAAGGAGGAGTTCCCGGCGAGGGGTTCACTTCGCCATGGTCGACGACCACGGAGTCGATGGATAGCGGCTCCATGGCGAGGCGTGGCTGTGCGGTGCGCGGTGCTCGACGATGAATGGTTGGGCGCGGGGAAGGAGGGTGCTGTCAATGTCGAGAACTTGACCAGGATGTCGTCACGACTGCAGGAGCAAGATGGCAGGCAGAGAAGGTGGGAACAGTCCCGTACCAGCAAAAAGGAACAAACGCAGGAAAGCTGACGCCGACCCGGCGGTTGGGTGCGCGGTTTTTGATAGCTGAGCGGATAGCGGAATGGGGCAGTTCCAGTCTAGAAAGGCGAAAGGCGGGGAGCATGGCCCGTGTTATGCGGCGAGCGAGCGAGGCAGGCCGATCAACAGCCCTTCGGTTCAAGAACGATCTCGAGCCGTCAGCTAGCAAGTCGACCGAGAGCTGACTATAGCGTGTAACAAGATGACGCGAAGGATGCCAGCAGCAGCGACGTGCAGCAGCTTTCATGTGCTGCCACTGCTGTCGTCCAATGTCTTATCGTCGCTATCAGAAGGCCCGATTGGAACGGCGCCACGTGCGAGATCTCGGCGGTCACCAGCGCACCTCCAAAGAGAGACATTGGTCGCTTGACCTGTCTCACAGCATCGCGTGAGCAGACAGGAACCTCTGCTTCTCTGGCCATGATATAGTATTGCAAACCGCCATCGCGCAACAAGAAATGCAGGGAGCAGCAGTCGGCTTTCAGGGTCGGTTCTCCATGCTGCTGCAGTTGGCTTTATGCAGGGACTCCCCAGGTTGAGAAGCAGCATCCTCTTTACGCCTAGCTGATGTTCACGTCCCGCCACCAGGATCCAATTCCGCCAATCTGCCCGCCTTCTAGATGCAGAGGCTCCGCCTAGGAACTTCTCGCCCCATGCGCCAGGCAGAACACGTCTTTAGGCCCAACGGCACATGGCCCATCGGTCCTGATTAGGTGTTGGTTGGTCTGAATCTCCGCGTTCCCGGCATGGCGGGCGAGGCTTGCGAAGAACTGTGCCGTAAATCTTTGGCTTCGGCCTGTCGACTACATTTGTAGCATCATAGCTCAAAACTGGAGTACGTTCTTTGTAGTAGGAATTATATACTGAACAGGTCACGCATGACTGTGGGGCGAGCTCAGAACGCCTCCAGTACCTGTACAAGTAAAACTAATCTCTCCAAGGCTGCTCCAACTCCTCATTATGCCTTCGTCTCCCCACCCTCCGCCATCAAATGCTTCAAAAACTTGCCATGTGCTCCTGGCCAGTTTTCCTCGCATTTTCCCTTGACTGTTCCAACCAACATCCTATTTGCCTTGATCTCCACATCCTCCACTAAACTCCATTCACTGTCCTCGACGCCCTCAGCCCTGTCTGCCTCCTCCAAAGTGTCCGTCCTCAAGCACCTCCAAGTGGTCCGTTGCGTTAGTCCCAGCGGCGCTTTAATGATCCACAACACTCCATCATCCAGATCCGTCATATGCGCGTCAAACTTGACAGTTGTGTCCCACAGACCTGCGGGAAGCGCATTCATGTGGTCGGTGATTCTGTAGCATTTGGCCGCTGGGGTGGAGGGGTCCGAGGGGATGGTTTCGTGAGAAGCATATTCAGGGTCGAGACGGATGAGGAGTTCGTGGTTGTGGAGCTGGGAGACGGCACTGGCGAAGGAAATCGACCGCGGGAGGTGAGTTACGTGGTGGAGGGTTGCGGTTGTGTTCAGGGCTGCTGTTCATTAGAAGGAGAAAGTTGAGGAGGAGCAGGAACCCTACAAAACATGGCTGATGGGTTGGCCTGTTAGCTGGATCGAGGATGTATGTGAGGCTTGTTGTATGAGGGGCGTTTTCGCGCGGACTTTCTTCTATATGACTCCAATCGCAACTCGTGTTGTAGTGTTCTAGATTAAGTTGTGTAGATCAAAAGCTAGAGTCTGGGATGGGAGGAACAAGAGAAGCAAGGGATATGTATGTCGTGAGTGAATTGATGATGCTCCTACAGTTTCATGGGAATAAGCGACACGTCTCAACCAACAATGACCTCAAGGCACGAATCAGGACTATGTTAGGCTCGGAAGTAACCTGCGAATCCCCCTGGGGCTAATACGATAGCATATGCAGAGAGTACCGTCCTGCGGTTCAGCTGAACACATCTGACCTATGGCGTGCATCGGAGCGCGGAGCTTCATCAGAAGCCATCGGACTATCGGAGCCCGGATTAAATAAGAGCCGGGCGTCGCGTGGTTGCTCCACTTGAAGCTTGTAACGAAACCGAATGCATAATCCTCTATCTAGCCACATACAGCCGAAAATTCCCCTATTTCCTTCTCTCTGCTACCAGACTAGAAAATTCGTCCAGCGACGCTGTCTGGAGGATTTCGAAGATGCTGACTTTGGCCTTGACAACGCTACCCAACCAGTTCCGAAAATCTACAGCAACCAGAGAATCAACGCCAATGCTTGTCAGAGCATCACCAGTGTCGATGTCACTCTTCTCCAAATTGAACAACTCGGCAACCTTGGCTACCAGTAGGTCCACGATGACCTCCTTTGACCTGCTTTCGGACAACGATTCTGTCGACAACTGAGACACCAGGCCATCGATGTTCTTCGATGATTCGGACTGTGAATGGACCGAGGCTTCTGTCGCGGTGGCATCGCCCAATCGCAGAGTTCCCAATCGGCGGTCTTTCCTCACCGCTGGATCATCCACCAAGTTGCGGTACCCAGAAATACAGGTAATGACCTGGCTGTTCTCGGTACGGCGTCGGTTTGGATTCCTGATTGCATCTTCAAACAGTCGCAATACATGGGCGATGGGCAAACACTTCATGCCAAGGGCCTTCTCCACGCGCATCTTCACTGCATCTCCACCTTGTGCGACGTACCCAACATCATCGATTGGACCAAGATCGATTGTCACAGCGGGCAGGCCGAGTGACGTGCGGTATCGCGCGAATGCATCTTGAAACGTACCACCAGCAGTATAATTACTCTGTGACACGTTACCCAGAACTCCTGTGGCGGAAGAGGTCGTGATGAAGAAATCCAGGCCTGGCAAGTTGTGGTGAAGGGCCCAGGTGCCGGTGACTTTGGGGCCGATAGCTTTCTGCCATTGTTCGAACATCATGCGCTCAAAGACCGTGTCGTCGAGTATTGCGGCGATTTGAAAAACCCCGCGGATTGGAGGTAGCTCTTCCCTCACTTTCGCCAGGAGACTACGGACGGACTCTCCATCGGAAATGTCACAGTTGCGCAAGTAGACATTGCAACCGTACTTACTTCCTTCTTGAGCCAACGCCAACCCTTTTGGGTGAGCCACAGCATTGCGGGAGACTATCATCAAATTTCTGGCCCCCTGTTCCATCATCCAATAAGCTGCGGCAAGTCCGATACCTCCAAGACCTCCAATGATCAGATAGGTAGAGTCCGGAGAGTCGAGGCCAAGCGAAGGTTTAGTCTTGGGGATGACATGCACCTCATCACCAGGCTGTGGAAGAATGACAGCACTGCCCAAGTGGCTCCCACCTCGGATATGCTCAAAAGCTTTGTCGACCTCGTCCAGCCGGAAGACTTTGGCTGATGTAGCGAGCCTAGCTCTTTCGTGCTGCAACAACTCAATGGATTCTGCTAATGCCCTGTGGAATATCGTGCCTCTCATATCGCTGTATTGCAGGGTATCAAGGCCTGTCATGGAGACCCCACGGCCAAACGGCGTCATATCAAGGTGCTTCGACTTTTCTAAGTCGGCCCTGCCAAGTTGTATGAAGCGGCCAAATGGGGCAGTACACTCCCAGCATGCCTTCAGCAATGACCCGCCGACAGAGCTCAGCGTCACATCCACACCTTGACCATCGGTCTGGGACATGATAGCAGCAACAACAGAAGCGGCTTCGCTAGGCAAGATATGGCTACTGGAGACGTTGTAATCTCTTAGCAGAATATTGCGCTCTTCATCTGTTGCGCAAGTGACAAAGACCTCGGCTCCGATGTTCTGCGCCAAGGCAAGAGCAGCTCGATTAACACCTGCCGTAACAAAGTGTAATAGCACTCGCTCATGCTTCTGTAATCTTGCGATATTGCGCAAAGCCAACCAAGCGGTCGAACACGCATATGGTGCGGATGCAGCTTCCTCCCAAGTAAGATCGTTGGGAATTTTGACGACGCATGTCCAGTGAGCGCGGCTGACATTGCTTATGGGGCCTCTAAAGATACCGCAGACTCGATCACCAACACATAGGCCGGAATCTTTTGTGTCTGGACCAAGCCTTCTAACGACACCGCTGCCTTCATGAGCGGCCGGATCGTCGTCTTCAATTGCCTCTACTATGTTCAGGCCAAAAGCTTTCGGCTCGATCTCAATCAATCCGCTCGGCAAATCTTCCACCGTGCTGGATGTTTCCACAAAGCAGGATCCGATACCGGATACACCGCTGCGTGTTCGTTGAAGCCTCAGTGTTTTGTTGGAATAGCTGAAGTCTTGCAGGTAAGGAGGTTGGTCGCCTCCACTAGCAGCCCTATCCTGCGCAAGATCTGGATACAGACGAGGAACATACAGGCCTTGGTCTTTCACAGAATATTCCCAGTCCAAGTTGGCATTACCGGATGGGCCATAGTCGAAACTCTGCTGCAACACGTGCGCCAGCATCTGCAGTGTTTCTGTTGGCCACGATTGCTGTGGTCGCTCACATGCCAATCGAACATATCGCTTACTTGGATCTTCGCGTCGCAGAGTCCTAAACAGACCAGCCATCTGAGCAAAGCGTGGATCCTCGTTGTCAACTGCTCCACCAAAGCTTAACCAGAGGATGCCTTTAGAACGAAGCAAGAGATACCGAAGTTTCTCAAATGCTTTGTCGTCCATGGTGTCGATGAAGGGTGTATGATGGTCGAGCGCCACGATGAGCAGACGGTCATCATTTGCTTCAACTTCCTCGAAAGTCTCCACTGAGGGCGCCGATCCGGTGACGCGTTGTACAGTACTAGCGACTTGATCTAGCCAGGCCTGCGGCTCCAAAGTTGACGGTACAACGAGAGAAATCGAGGATGGATACAACGGGTCCTGGTTCTTGGCGTGCGTCAAGATGGTGCTGGTAAATTGGACCTCAGGATCTTCGCAGTCTCCTATCTCAAACTCTATGCCAGTAAAGCCCGCTGCTTTCAAAGCCTCATCCCACACATTGAGGTTGACGTAGGGGCATGTTTGGCGTTCAGGCTCCTCGCTCAACCACCATTTTTCCACGGTCCCGAAGATCAACTGAACATCGAGCGAATCTTGGTTTCCTTCGAGTAGAACAAGCTGGCCTCCCGGCCGTAATAGCTTGCGGACATGCGATAACGTACGTTTCAAGCTTGTTGTCGCATGTAGCACATGTGAAGCTACTACAAGGTCGTAACTCTGAGCTGCGAAACCTTGTTCTAAAGGATCTTGCTCTATGTCGAGCTTGGAATAGCTCATCTTGTCTTCCCAAGCCGCAAACTTGGTCTTCGCAGCACCGAAAAATCCTGAAGAGATATCTGTGAAGTCATAGTGTCCGAGTAGTGTAGCACCTTGCCCCTCCTCCGATCGGGCAGCGAAAGCATCCAAAGCGACGGACGTTGCTCCGCCAGTTCCGCCACCAATCTCGATAACTTTGGCACCAGGCTCTACGACAGAGTAGAGCTCAACCACTTTTCGGAGGTGCTTGTAAGAGCCGTTGCATAGTTGCGGTAGTTCTTCGTAGTAGCGATTGAGAAGTCCGTCTTCCATCATCAGCTCCAAAGGTGTCAGCTTGCCCTGGATGATGTCACACAAATGTTTTCCAATGCGATGGACCATTTCTCCAGACGCATTCGCTGACGCCACCTCAAGGCAAAGGCTTTGGATGAAAGTCTCGCTTCTCCTGGACCACGAGTCGCTTCCAGACATCAGAGTACCATTATCGGCTACCTGGATGACTGCACCCATCCATTCGAAGAATCTCTTGTGATACCAAGTCCACTTATCGTCCGCCTTTGCTCCCAGCTGCTCTAGAGCTCTAGCGATATGGTGGTAAGCGACTTCGCGGACGTTTCTGGCGAATGCTAGCTCAGGCTGGGTCAAGAAGATCTTCATTGACTCTCTAATACCATCTGGGACCGTGTAATTGATATCAAGTTCCCATCGGCTCTTTGAATGAATCGGTGGGTGCGATGCCTTTGCATCTTGGGCAGTCGTTGCCGCTTGGGTGACTCGTTGGAGACGGAATTGCTCGATCTCGAACGTGGCTGTCTGGGGTTCGCCAGCAACGACAGATTCATCGTCTCCTGCGGCGTATACGAGACCTTCGAAAAGTGACCCTTTGGGACTTGATGATAGACAGTTCAAGTTTGCGAACAGCCTTTGGCTTGCATGTGTACCGAGCTGCGAAGGTACGGTAACCCTTCGTATCGATCGAGGAATAAACATCGCGTCTTTTGTAAGATCTACAGGCAGAGTCGCATAGCAGCACTGGAAAATTGAGTCCAGTGTCGTTGGGTGTATCACGTATTGCTGTTCGCGTTCAAAGGCCGCTGGAGCAACAGAGAATTCTGTTTCCGACCTTTCACCAGCAACGCGACTGCTGATGATGTTCTGGAACGTTGGACCGTGTTGGAAGCCTGAGTCTCGCAAACGCTGATACAGAGTCTCGGGCTCTATATTCTTGGTGTGCTCCAACCGGGAAGGTTCAAGGCCAGACATGATTTTGGATGTTTCCAATAGACGTGAGCTATTGGCCGCTTTGGCCGAAATGCCGCCCTTGCAGTGCTGTATCCAGGAATGTTTGGCGCTGACCGACCACAACTCAAATTCGTACCAATCTGTGCTGTCCAAGTCCTTGTCGCTGCAGGGGCGAAGTGAGAAATGGATCTCTATTCCTCTGCTCGACGAGCTTGACGTGTGCGGGATCATAAGAGCATTGACAATGTCTACGTCTCGCAGGTGGTACTGCAACCCAGCTGCATCTTGGCTATGGTTCCCTTTGAACAGACGCATCGCTTCAATAGCCATTGACACATATCCTGCGCCTGGCAGAACCACACTCGACTCCAGCTGATGATCGACCAACCAAGGAATGTCAGTTGTGCGAAGAAAGTTGCGCCAAGTTGGACTGATGGGGTTTGTACCGGGAATGAGCCTACCAAGTAACTCGTGAGGCTTGAAGCGTTTGAGTCTGTGCTCTTCGGAAGCCCGAGGCTCAAGTTTATAGGCGGTTTGATGGTTCCATGGGTACTCTGGAAGGTTGGAGACGTACTTTGGTTGGTGTGAGAGGGTTGACCGCCGCTTGTTCACTGCCACGAGATGTACTGGGTAGCCTCGCGCCACTAACGCACAAGCAACGTCTTGCATCGTGTCGACCGCGTTCAGAGGCCTTTTCAGACAAGAAAGATATGGAATCCGTGTCTCGCGCAGTGTTTGTCTGACTGGGCCGGACAAGGTATCGTGCGCACCAATTTCTAGGAAGACGGAAACCTGGCGACTTGACGCTGGCAACGTCCGCGGTTCGCTGTGAACTTCGGCCGACCCAAAGACCATGGACTCCAATGCGCTAGAGAACAGAACAGGACTGGTCAGGTTGCGTACCCAGTGTGCGGCGGAGAATGCTGAACGCGAAGTGATAATGCCGCCCGTGACCGGGGATGCAAAAGTGACATCCAGCCTGCCTTCTTGAATGGGTCCGAGAACCTCTTCCAGGCAACTTTGATACTCCTCAGCCATAAACTCCATATGATGTGAGTGGTAGGCCAATGGCACCTTCAGCTTTCGCGCGAAAACATCGTCTGCCTCCAAACGAGTTGCTACTTCTTCCAAGGCGTCCAAGTCACCAGAGATCGTAACGCTAGACGGGCTGTTGATGCAAGCAACTACCACTCGACCCTTGGATGAGACGTCGCTAAGGTACTCCTGTACTTCTTCAACACCGAGACCAACAGCCATCATGCCGCCAGAGAGTGCTGCAAGTTTCTGGTACTTCTTGGCAAGTCGCCCTCGGTGATATACGACTCCAACAGCTTCTTGGAATGAAAGCACGCCTGCTGCATAGGCTGCCGCTATCTCGCCACTCGAGTGACTGACCACAGCAGATGGGGTTATGTTCCAAGACCGCAGCAAGTCTACCAAGCACAGCTGAACAACGACACTGAGCGGTTGACTGAGCTCGACCTCGTGAACCTTGGTACTTCTCGCATCTCGCAATAACTCTTCTCTCAGTGACCAAAGTGCACCAAAGGCTCGCAAGTGTGTCTCTGCTTGATCGATCGATGAACTGAACACCTCTGATGTGCTCATGAGTTCGCGACCCATAGCGTACCATTGAGCTCCTTGGCCATTGAAGACATAGCCTATTCGGACCGGTGAAGACGATGCCCGGATTGGCTGCCGGCGCGGGTCTTCCAAAATCTCTGCTAGCTGCTCCAGGCTGCGAGCCTTGACAGCGATTATCCATGGCAACCTCGATCTGCGCTCAGACAGCGTGTACGCCAGATCATCAGGTGATGGAGCCTCTCCAGAGTGGAGGGCGTTGCGCATGTACTTTGCCAAGTCTTTACTTCTCTTGACTGTACCGGCTTCATCTCTGGTGCTCAATATATAGATCAGAGATGGTGCCTCAGTGGATCTGTGAGGACGATGATCGACTCCGTTGCCCGCATTGCCGTTGACGCTTTCGCCATTGCCATTTGAGGATGCGTGTTTGTGTGGTATGTCAGGACCCGGGGGCGCGTCGAGGATAAGGTGTGCATTCGTGCCGCCGTAACCAAAATTGTTGACGGATATCCTCAATGGCTTATCTCGAGGCCACGGGGTCAGAGACGTCGGAACCCGTAATTTCCAATCCTGCAGCGGAATATTCGGGTTGGCTTTCTCGAACGTAACATTAGCAGGGATCTGCTTGTGGCGTAGTATGAGAGCTGCTTTAATGACCGCTGCTAGTCCGCTGACCGGTTCGGTATGTCCAATGTTGCTCTTGACAGAGCCGACCCAGACGGGATCGCAAGCCTCTCTCGACTTTCCAAAAGTTCTCGCCAGGGCTTCGGCTTCGATCGCATCGCCTCCGGTTCCTGTTAGGTGAGCCTCCACGTAGCCTGTGGATGCGAGATCGATTCCTGCCCGGCTGTAACATTGTTGAATCAACGATCGCTGTGCGTCCATGGATGGAGAGGTTATCGTTCCGGTTCTGCCGTCCTGGTTGACAGCTGATTCGCGTATCACAGCGTGAATGTGATCGCCGTCCTTCACCGCCGCGGAGAACTTCTTCAAGACCAATACCGCCATTCCCTCGCCCCTGCCGTAGCCACCCCAGCGATGATCCATGGAATAGCATTGTCCATCTTCATGTAGTAACCCGAGGTTCGAGATGGCGATGAAGAAGTCCTGATTCAATATCGCGTTCGAAGCTCCAACGATGGAAACATCCGATTCTCGATTTCGAATGCTGTTGACACCCATGTGCAGGGCTACTAGACCACCCGAACATCCCGTATCCACAGTCACACTAGGTCCTCTGAGATTGTAGAAATGCGAAACTCTGTTTGCGAACATCGCTGGGCCATTTCCAGTGACTAGAGACGTAGGGAGTGCTTCCGCATCTTTCATCAACATTTCTGTATAGTCTCTGCCGAAACTTGCTGAGAAGACAGAAGTGTTTGAGCCGGAGAGCTTCTCGGTGGGTATACCCGCTATGATTGCATTAGCTCCAGCCAGACAGCATATCAAGAAAATGATGGCTAGCTTACCATCTTCGGTCGCCTGGTATACACCTTCCAAAAGTAGCCTCAGCTGGGGGTCCATGGCCTTGGCCGCGTCCGCTGTAAGATTGAAGAAAGGCGCATCGAACTTAGTCAGATCTTCGTCAATAAAGAAGCCGCCTTTCACATGGAGCTATAAGTAACAGTTGATTAGCCTATAGCTATGATCCAAAGAGTTCTGATTGGTACTTACACTGTCAGTCCGTAATGGGTCCGGGTGGTATGTGTTAGAGACGTCGAAGCGGCTCTTGGGAATCGGCGACCAGCAACTTTCGCCGTTGGCTAGAGTGTGCCATAGGCCATCAAGATTGGATGCCGCGCCTCCAAATTTGCAGCTGATACCGACTATCGCGATCGAGTTTGACATATCATCTGAGTTCGTGGATTGAACGTCACCAGAACGGTGACCATTGGTGCCATGAACGTTGTTGTCGCCGTTCCTGTCATGGAAACCATTGATGCCATTAGTGCCGTTGGTTGATTGGTACAGCATTGTAATGGTGTGATGGATATTTTCGTTATCGGCTTCAGAGAAGTTGGAGAGATGGTCAAAAGGTAGGCTTATGCATGAATTGCTAATCTTCTTAGAAGCTATCTGGCGCGGAAAGATTAGATAGGTATGTACGCCGCCGGCTTAATCATTGCTAACCTACCAAATTCGCCTCGAGAAATATTGCTGCAACATCCGGGATCACGGCCAAAAGATTAAGATCTCGGATTCCATGATGACGAGTTATTGTTGTTTGTACATGACGAACTCACGTGATCCGGCGGAAACTCGGGGTGATTGTAAGTATGCACAAAATTCCTAGCATGTCGCGTCGTCTGAGCACGAGCTGCAATCTAAAATAACGTTTAATTGACTAGATTGATGGTCTTTCATGGGATAATCGGGCTATATGGCAATCGATGCGAGAGGCAGACCCGACCGCCATCGGGACATACGGGAGAATAGCGACTAGTCCTTTCGCGCTAGGGCCAACATCCATCATTCACATGTTCTTGGTACCTTTCGACTATTCTTGGGACATTTGCTCACATTTCTTATCATTGGCTGACTGCATTGTTTTACGCAACTTCATTCCACGCAGCATGAAAGTCGACATCGTCAAGGTACACGAAATCTGGCCTCGGAGCCATCAGAACACATCACCACAGTCTGCCAACTTGCCTATCTTGGACGCATGGTATGCCTACCGTCGCACTGTACCTACCATATATCTCTTTGAAAAATCCACGAAACCGCAAGACCTTATCAAACGCCTTACTGAAAGTCTTTCTCAAACACTTGATATCTTCCCGCGCTTCGTTGGGACTTTGGAAACAATTACAAGCCCAGATGTGGATGGAAAAGAACTTCAGCGGACCATTGTCAAATGGGGAAGCCCTAGCGATAAGGCAGTAGAACTTACTGAGGCGCATACCAAGTCGCGCATCAGCAGCCTGCTTCCACCTACCATTTTGAATGAGTCTACATTCTTATGGGATTACTCGCCCTCGTCTCTTCGCACGCTATTTCCTGCGCCCTGCTCTCGTCCCCCGGGCATTCGAATCCAGATCACAGCGTTCTCCTGTGGTGGTTTCAGTCTCGGGATCGATTTTGAACATGGCTTAGCTGATGGTTATACGGCGGGGAGATTACTGGAGCACTGGTCGATTCTCTATGGACAAATGTTCCATGGCGAAGACGCGATAGGCCCAAACCCCCCATCATGGCAACCGGAAGTTTTCAGCAGCCAGCTTACTGGTATTGATCTAAAAGAGCAAGGCTCGACACTACTTAAGAGAGCTCAAGCGCTTCCCACACGAGGCCCGTATCGCCGTGCCCTTCAACCGAATGGCCCTATCCAGGGAGCCGAAACCATGTACAACTATGTGTTACATATGCCAGCCACGGAAGTCGAGCATAGACTCGGAGACCTGCAGTCGAAAAGTCCGATGCGCTTGACCGACCAGGCAGCGCTAATCGGGTTCTTCTGGGCATGTCTCAACCGAGCTCGTGGTCATGCACAACGGCCACAAATCGATCTACACCTGGCGAGTAGCTTCCGTTGGCTTCTAGGAGTACGTGACGGGCTACTGGGCTCGCCGTTCGTCGTGGTCATGATTTCCCCTGACGCCCAGAGCAACCCTGCCAATGCTACCGATCCAATCAAACTCGCTACTAGGGTCACGAAGGCCCTCAGCAAGTACGACGATAATGCGATGCATGCAATTACCTATGACGCTACGTTCAGCGACAGTCCTTCGAGTAGTTTCAAGCCAAAGGGAGGCGACGAACATGTAGAGTTCAGCTCCGTCGCTCACTTGGGATATGACAAGTTCCATCTAGGACCCCTCAGCCCATCCTTCTATGTGCCATCTTCATCCATACCCAACCTGTTCGTTTTGACTGAGGCGTTGCCTAATGACCAGGCTGTTGGCAACGCATGGTACAAGAACGGACTTAATTTGTTCTTCAATGTAACCGAGGATGTCTTTGAAGCATTTGCGTCTGAACCGGCGTTGACGGGCTGCGAAGTATACCAAGATGTTTGAAGAAGAGAAGCATTTTCCATGCGACATTCTTACCTGTTCAGCTATATCAATGTCATGCTCGTTCTTCAAGCTCATTTTTTGACTCCGAAGCTTTGTAATTCACTGATCAATGATGTCAACTATTAAATGGAATTCATATCAGAGTATTCAAAGTACGCTGGAGCGATTGCACTAAGGATACGCTCCAATATGATGACTTCTTGTGGGGAGGTGAGGCAATGCAGTTGAAAGGCTTGAGGAAGCGATGGGGCGCAGCGCTTCTGGGAAAGCGATCTCTCGCTGTTACTTGAGTGAGTAAGTTGTGCACAGCCTTTATACGCGTCGCATCATACAGAGTATATCTCTCGCGAACGCTGCTGCCCATGCGACTATCGAAGGAGTCCTCGGGATGCCACATTGCTCGCTAACCGAAAGAAGCTAAGTAGGAGAAACCTTGCTCTTCACCCAACTTCACCAGGCTCCTGTGCTACGGCAAGAATACCACCGCTGATCCTTTTACGTGTAGCCCCTTCTTCAGTACCGGAATATCCCGTCATTTACTTGCTAATAAATGAAAGCAATGTAATTGCCTGTGTACCCGCGCGTCAAACCCGATGAGACTGCTGGTTCCTCTAGGGAACTTGTTAACGCCTTTTAGCTCTGACGTGTCGCATGAACGTGCGCCAAAGTTAAATGCGAAAGTAGTTCGATAATCTCCACGGAACAAACTACTGGTAAGGCACAATCAAATTCATGTACGGAGTTGGGAACGATGAAAAGCTGACCGTAGTATTGAACAAAGCATGATCGCGCTAGAATCGCTCGGCATAAACAAGAGGAGACGAGCTCTCCAGCTAGCATCAGCAACACATTGCTCACTGAAGATCCCCTTCGTACAATGAAACTAGAGTATTCCATTCCTTCTAAGTTACATGCTGAAGACAGCCGCGTACCATGACATATCAGTCTCGCTTGACCCTTCCATTTCCACTGCCGCACTCCAATCCTCCCACAACTCCGCGTATTCTTGAGTACAATCTTGGCAACACCAGCACTCGCCCATGTATTCGAATCCGATCATTTTTCCTTCTCTTGAGGTGCTTCCAGTATGAATTATGGCGCGGCTGAACGTGTCGCTCGCATCTCACTTATACGAACAGTCTCGGCAGCCTCCGGAAAGCTTCTGACCATGCGCTCAAGTATACTTTCCGTATGGTCCGCCCAGCCCTGCTTATGTGCGGCACATAGGACAACACCTCCGAAAGTATGAGCCTGTGGCGCGCCGTATGTCTCTCGATAGCTGCACTCGGAGCATAAGCCCTCGTCAGCCTTTTCCAACATTTCCCCGAGGCCGTTAAACAGCAGGATCTTCTCCCGTGAGAGGACGTGGCGATACTGTTGGAGACTCTCGGTTTCCTGCTTCTTGGTCTTCTTCTGCTCGTCAAGCCTATTCCATAATTTGACGTGCTTCCTCGTTTGCTCGATGACGCGCTTGTCCTCAGGTCTGCCTAGGGTAAGGCCCTCTTCCACAAAGCGGTACCGTCGCATAATCATGTGAATTGGGCCGCCAAAGTAGCGGAGGAAGTTGATGACACACTTCATCTCGGGCTGTCTTGCCCACGCTACGTCCAGTGCCCAAAGCGCCTCGCGGCACTTGTGATAGGCCATTACCCGCTTGGTTTCTGGGACATATGCGAAGGTGCTGTTGATTTCTCCCTCGGAACGGTGCTTCCAGTATGATATACCGTCGTACATTGTATTGCCGATTTCGGCCATGATGTCGAATTGGTCGTTGGTGAACCAAATGTGGTCGAGGTCATTGCAGACCAGAGCAACACCAATGGTGAAGCGAGCGAGCGCGTCGGTATCGCGCATGCGGAAGAATTGCCAGGGACTCTTGGAAAGAGCAACACTGTAACGGCGAAACAGCATGGTGTTTGTCTGATGACGTGATTTTTGCGACGACATCAACAAAAAGCAGCGGTATTCGCGGCACATCTCAGCACTGGAAGGGGCGTGTTAGTGAGGAGACTTCAAAGATCGGATTTGCCTGACAGCGGTGACATACTGGCCTGCTGTTCCTCCACACAATGTATCTAACACCTCGGTAAGACTGTAGCCCACGACATTATCGTCGTTGGCCACGTCCATAAGGCTACCCTTAAATTCTGCGATGATTCCCATGACGATGATGCGCATAAACGCAACATATCGTGACCAATTCGTGTATTCAGGAATGACACAACGAGTATATTCCCAAGCCGTGGCAAAGATCTCCTGTTTGACCCGGTCTGGAAGATCTATATCCTTCAAGTCATTTGCGATGTCGGGCGGGTAGTACCAGCGCTCATGAACGACGACGGCCTTGTTCTTCACTGATTCATCAGATTGTGGAGCGCATTTCTGATCATGCTTGGGAAAGAAATTCTGGATCTCTTGAGAGCGGAGACGCTGTTTTTCTGATTAGAGCCTTTCTCAATGTTGAATGATACTGGACGTACACTGAAGAGCACGACCCCTGTCCAAACGATCCCGAAGCCTATGGCGTTTGCCCAAACTTTGGTCAAAAAGGTAGACATGGTGGTGTCAAAGAAACTTCTCTCTAGAGAATTCGGATAATCCGAGATAATCTTGGCTGTTATGGAGAGTGATCATAGTAATGTCGTGGCGCGCCGCCTTTATATCAGAGTACATGTTGCCAATGCTGATACCTTGGTAGCACATGGTCGTTTCGATCCATAACCCAATTCGTCCCCTAGCGTTTCATCGGCCATTCACCAATGGTCTACGTTCTATCCGGGATTAGAGCAGCTAAGAATTGACCCGAAACCAATGTCTCTCCCGAATCGTAGCAGCGGGGTATTTTCCAGATCTTCAAGGCTGCCATGCAGTATTGAACATTGAGTTCGTTTCCTCCGGCATGGCGCGGTTCAATTCATCGTAGCGTGATAAGCTATCAGCATCTTGTCAGCAAAAGCACAATATAGGTGGTATATCTGCCGCTGACGCTCTTTGGCGCATTTCCAGGCAATTCCGTGCATTTGAGCATCTCTGGACAGAACGTATTGGTAGCATTAACGACAAAGATGGAACGCACCTTCTCCCATATCCCTTTTGCGGGATGGAGTATTCTGCTGGTGGTGAGCTAGACAGTTTCTAAGATACGAAACAAATACTGAATTTTGCCTCAAGACCTTCATACCCATCCTAGGACAAGCTGTGCATCGCCGGTGGTTGCATAGCCTAAGCAAGTACCCAGGACCTTGGTTTAACAGCGTATCGAGTATCCCAAGCGCAATTGCAGCTTTCCGCGGCGTCCAACACCTGTACAACTACAAACTGCATCAGAGATACGGACCAGTAGTTCGGATATCTCCCGATGAACTGAGCTTCACCGAGTCGTATGCTTGGGAACAGATCTACGGTAATCGTGTATGCTCATTCAGGACTATCTACGAACTGGTCGTAATGTCGGCTGATCATTCTGTTTAGCATGGCGACGTGATGGAGAAAGCACCTCTCTTTATCGGTGTTGTAAAGCCAATCGATGGCTGTGTTGGCATTGGCCTCGCTAAAGGATCTGAGCATACCAGACAGCGACGCGCAATGGCCGTCGGCTTTACGAAGCCCGCTCTCATGGCGCAACAGGAAATATTGGAGGTTCAGACCGCCAAATTAATCCACGCCGTCAAGACACAAGGGAAGAATGGTAAAGCTCTGAACATGAGCGATTGGTGTACGACTCTCTTCCTGCTCTCTTCCCACTGAGCATGGTGACATAATCTAATCGAATGCAGTATCCTTTACGACATTCGACATCATCGGTGACCTATGCTTTGGCGAGTCTTTCCATTGCTTGGATGAGGGCGTTGCAACAGAATGGGCGCTGGCAACTACGAATGTTCTCATCTCCTCAACTCTGGACATGGCCGTTCGGAGAGTCACAGGAGTCGGTACATGGCTCAACCAGATGGCGCAAAAGCTCATGCCAAAGGAAGCGATGAAATGGAGGATGACAACCTTTATGAACACGAAGAAGAAAACCTTCGACCGTAAGTCATGACAGGATTTCCGTGAAGGCAAGGTCAGCTAATATTTTCCAAGGTCTTGCTGACGAAACCTCTTCTCACAAGGACGTTATCTATCATATACAGCGCAACAAAGACGCACGAAAGACTCTTGCACCTACAGAGCTCCTCCTCAACATGACACTTCTTGTCACCGCGGGCTCCGAAACCATTTCCACTCTTCTCGTTACTTTCATGTACAATCTCTGCGTCCATCGCGAGATTCACAAACGTCTCGCTACCATGATTCGCACGACCTTCGCGGATCCAAGTGACATCACGCTGCAAAAGTTGGAAGAATTGGTCTACCTCGACGCGTGTATCAAAGAAGCGCTGCGCATCTTCCCACCAGTCAGTTCAAATCTTCCTCGTGCAGTCCCAGCAAAGGGTGCACAAATCGGTCCGCATATACTTCCGGGGGGTTCGCTAGTCTCCGTAGCTCCATGGGCAGCAGTGCGGTCTGAAAGCAACTTCCATCTGCCAAACGAATTCCACCCCGAGCGATGGTTGCGCAACCACCCCGAACAGGGATGGGACCCAGCTTTTGAGAATGACAAGTTGTCCGCGTCGACACCGTTTGGAGCTGGACCAAAACAGTGCATGGGCCAAAGCTTGTCATACTATGAGATTCGTTTGATAGTGGCGCATCTACTCTGGGCTTTTGACTTTGAGCTGGAGACGGAGGGCGTCAAGGGCACAAAGAATCAGTTGTGGAGTCTGAGTCCCTCCACCGAGCTTCTCAGATCGTATCAGACACTCAACCGACCGGAATTGTATATTCGGTTCAAAGAACGGGAGATGGTATAGGGTTCTACACCAGTCGCGAACTCAAGGAGGTGCTGCTCTTGGATCCATGATGTCGGCTAAAGGATGCTTATCATTTTCCCAGATGAGCGCAAAGCAGGGTGAATCGGGCTTTGATCGTGGATCATGTAGAGGTTAGTGCTGCGGAAGCATCCTTGCGATGGAATGGGCTCTTGCCATCTTGTGTCTGCTATATACGCGATTCGTAGCTCCTCATTTCCGGCTGTTCCGTAGTATTGATTGTGCTACAATATTGGCGATGATATTGTTCGCAAAGGGATCGGCAAATAACGTTTCATTCTGAAGATTCAATTCAAAGGAAGCTGTACAGGGCTCATAGAGTTCAAACGATAAATGGGTGTAGCGATACAAAGCGATTGCAGTGCTAAGGAAGCAGTTCCGCAAACAAATCCCACGTAAATGCGTCGGAAAGTTCCGGTTCCGTGCGGAACTTCCGAGGCACACCAAAGTCTGGTCGTAGAACTTGTCTTTGTACGCGCGACAGCGTGTTTGTGATATCATCCTGTAAACACAGTAGAAGGTGTATTCCTGGTCTACAACCTTTATGCTCATGTGGATAGAGGCGGCCATGCGTGCCAATGCGATGTATTATGCGCTACGGGGTGTACAGCATCGCTGCTGCGGACTATCTATTTGGCCGGGCTGGCCTGCGGGTCCTTCATACTGATCAGGACCGTCTTAGATTGCAAGTACTCTTCTAGACCAGCCAAACCTCCCTCGCGGCCGTAACCACTCTCCTTGCATCCGCCCCATGGGAGCTGGGTCAATGGCATGACGGGACTATTAACTCCCACCATGCCAACTTGAAGAGCACGGGTAACGCGTAAAGCACGCGGCATACTGGACGTGAAGACGGCAGCGGCAAGTCCGTAGGATGAATCGTTGGCCAGCGCAATGGCCTCTTGCTCCGTGGAAAAGGTTTTGACCGCCAGAACAGGTCCGAAGATCTCCTCGCGGTATGCGCGACTGTTGGTAGGGGGGTCAATCAGGAGCGTTGGCGGCATGAATAGGGCGGTGGGATGGGTCGGCACCTCGCCTGCAACTACGCCAACGCCCCCGTCGCGTGCGGCATCCACAAAAGCCTGCACTCTCTGATGGTGTTGCTGGTCGACCAGCGGGCCGAAGAGTGCCTCGGTAGGCGGGCCGTGGGCTGCAGCCAATTGCTTAAAAGCGGTGCTCACACCTGCAATGAAGGTATCGGCGATGTCGCGATGGACAAGCACTCGGGAGGCTGCGGAGCACACCTGGGCGCCATTGAGGGCAAATGTCTGCGAGCAGTGCGTAATGACGCTCTCCAAGTGGGCGTCATCGAAGACGATTGCGGCCGACTTACCTCCCAGCTCAAGTGTAACGGGCTTCAGGTTGCTCTTTGCAGCTGCAAGTTGTACAGCACGACCACCGCTAACAGAGCCCGTATAGGCGATCTTGGCGATACCCATGTGCGAAGCCAGGAGAGCGCCTGTCGCTGGCCCGCCCGAGACCATGTTCACTACACCTGGCGGAAAGCCAGCCTCGCGAAAGAGCTGTCCCAAGTACAACGCGCCCAGGGGTGACTTCTCTGACGCCTTGAATACAAAGGTATTACCTGCTGCGACAGCGGGTGCGATCTGTTGCACGCCAGTCAGCCAGTAACTGGAAGTGATCAAGTGAACGGCATTCTCACCTTCCATCCCGCAAAGATGGGCGTCGCATTCCACGCCCCGATGCCTGCGCATACACCAATCGCCTCTTGGAGCACCATCTTGAAGAAGCCATCGCCGTCTTCCGTGTACGTCGTCCCTGCAATCTTGTCCGTCAAACCAGCGTAGTAGCGGAAAACAGCCACGTGACTTCCCACAACTCTGCGTGCCAGCATCATAGGCGATCCCATGCACTGTGACTCCAGTTGGGCTATCTCTTCTGTATGTTTCTCGACCAAATCGGCATACCGAAGCATCAGCGCACTGCGTTGCGCGCCCGTCATCGCCTGCCATATTGGGAGCGCTGCTTGCGCCGCCGACACAGCCAAGTCGACGTCTTCTTCTAGCGCCACTTCGATGTTGTTCGAAACAAGACTTCCATCGTAGGGATTGTACACCTTCAGTTTCTCGTTGGTATGCGACCCGACATACTATATCCGGTTTCATTAGCTCTCATCGCACTATGTTCCGCACTGTCTCTGCCTTTACCTCATTGTTGATGAACAATTTCTCTTGAATCTTGGTCATGTTTCGGTTGTATGGCTTTATCACAGACAAAAGAGGAAATGGACGCGCGATTGAGCTATCAACAAATCGAACGGTTGATATTTGGAAGAGATGGGTGTCTTGGTAGTTTGTACTGCCTGGTCTGACTTCGACTTCTTTTTCGCTTATTCACCCAGCGACCCCGATCTCAACTTGTGCTGAAGCAAGCTAGTACGAAGCTGATAC
The DNA here is from genome assembly GCF_001642055.1 of Alternaria alternata. NCBI lineage: Eukaryota > Fungi > Ascomycota > Dothideomycetes > Pleosporales > Pleosporaceae > Alternaria > Alternaria alternata. The sequence continues at coordinate 134,961 of NW_017306229.1, read as the reverse complement.
AGCTGGGTATGAAATGATTGCTCCGGTAAGTGAATACTGCAGTCGTGCTTTTGTCGGGTCATTTCCTTCCATCGTCGGGTCTTTGGCTTACATCGTTCGGGTCGATTGCCTACAACCCGCGTATTACCCGACCAGATGCGCCAGCCGTCAACCGTCCGCCGACAATGGTGCTCCGCTCACTTCGCGAAGCGTTCGAGTCTGGACCTCTTCTCAAGTCAGCTCAGAATTAGGCACCCTGGTTCTAGACAACGAACGTCGTTCTGTATGAGGGCGGTAGGCATCCACTGCATGCATGTTATCAGAGTTTTGTCAACTTCTCTTTAGCATTATCCGTATCTATCGTGTATGCCGAACTACTCCTCTTCTTCTCCATGTCGAGCCCATTGTCTTTATTAGCGCTCTGCGCCACGCTGGCCGCAAGTCTCGTGATTTTCCTAGTGTACAAGATCGAAGTTCACCCACGTCTCTTCAACGCGTTTCGACATCTCCCCACAGCCAGGGTAAGACATCACCATAACGTGCCCAAGACATTACTGACTAAGTCATCGTAGGGTGGACTACCATTCCTCGGCCATGGACTCCTCCAGTTCACCAATCCCCGTGGTCAAGCCTATCTGGACATGGCCAACTCTATACCGAACCAGGGCTTGATTCATTTCTATGGGTTCATGAACGTCAGTCATATCCTGCTAGTCAGTAATGAGGCCCTATCTGAGGTACTGGTTCGTCGCGCATATGCTTTCACCAAGCCAGCGGTAGCTCGACGATTGCTCAGCCAAATCCTAGGACCATCGCTTCTCATCTTGGAAGGCGATGAGCATAAATATCTCCGAAAACGTATCCAGCCGGCCTTTGGCCATCGAAACGTCCAAGATCTTTGCCCACTTTTTTGGTCGAAAGCTATTGACATGGTGGAAACAATGGAACAGTCCGCTGCTTCACCTGACTCAACGGACTTTGTAGTGGATGTCCTGCCTTGGGGCAACAAGGGTACCCTCGATGCCATCGGTTTGGCGGCATTAGGAAAGGATTTCAACACACTACGGGAACCAAATGAGCTTACCGATTTATATGAGCTCGTGACTGGTAGCAAAGAAGGCGTGCGTCTACTGTTCATTGCCAATGCTTTGTTGCCGGCCTGGTTATTAAGACTCTTACCACGCAAGTTCAACCGCGATATCGAGGATGCTCGCATCAGGCTGCGACAGCTTTGCAGTACCTTTTTAGAAGAGAGAAAGAAAGAAGTCACTGAAGACAGTGGCCAAAAGGCGCTCTTACTGCAGCTCATACAAAGTGGAACACTGACGGATGACGAACTTGTTGGCCAGCTCTTGACCATCATCGGTGCAGGGTATGACACAAGTTTAGATGATTTATGATGATATCATACTGACCGCAAGATAGGTACGAGCCAACTTCAGCGACTTTGACCTGGACTCTCTGGCTGCTTGCCACCCAACCAGCCTGGCAAGACAGTCTCCGTGCCGAACTTCGCAGCCACATCCCCTATCGCTTCTTCGCCAACGACGCAGAAAGGTTTACTGAATTCGCTACCCTCGACACTCTCCCCATCCTCAATGCCGTCGTGAACGAAACGCTCCGTCTCATGCCCACCTCGCCCATCACCTCGCGCGTCGCCACAGAAGACACCACCGTTCTCGGCACTGCCATTCCAGCTGGAACACGTCTTTGGATCGTTCCCGCTGCCATGAACCGGTTTGCATCCTTCTACGGCGAAACGGCCGATGCATTCGATCCAGGCCGATGGATTGATGAAGACAGCGGCCGAGCTAACAACCATGGTAATGCCCATACCAATTATGCTTTCCTTACTTTTCTGCATGGACCGCGGAAGTGCATTGGAGCGGGATATGCCAAGGTCGAATTACGAGCTTTCATCGCCGCCTTTGTGGGTAGCTTTGAGTTTGAGATGGCGGACAAAAGTTATGTGCCTCAGCCTGCGGGTATTACGGCTGTCAAGCCACGGGATGGTTTACCCTTAAGACTGAAGCGCACAAAAGCCTGGTAATGAGTTGCAATCATCTTGTAAGATGTTTTTGGGGCATGTGATGGTGAAGATAATGGAAATAGGTAGCTTGGACGGATACAGGAAACAACGTTGGGACATTTTGATACTTACACGCCATGAACTAGAGTAAATCACCTGTTCTAGTGCTCCAAGTGTGTCGTGATTCATTCCTAACTGATATGGGAAGAAACTTGGTTGCTTTTTGTCCGTTACCTGGCATCCAGTAGATGACAATGACCGCTTTGTCACATACATATCCAACATCCAATCATTTCTTGTGTTACTCCGACTGCGGTGGGAAACACAGGTACAAATACACCACGGGGATTATCTTCGAGCATAACCGACCCAGGATATACACTGAACAAGATAGGGACAATCAATGCAACATGAGACAGTTTGTTGATAGATAGGTTAACGGCTGAACGAAGAAGGGTCATTTTGACTCCACTAAGGGACGTGGGAATGCCGCGGGCAAGAGACTCGTTAGTGAGCGGTCTATCCATCGGATCTTTCTGCGTTATTTCTTCCAGCCCTCGAAGTCTCCCAACTACGAGCATGACCACTTTTCTCACATCTTTGCCGATACCCTTACCTTCAACCCTTTATCCATAAACACGCCGTAACCGATGTTGTCGCACGGCTCAAACGGCTTCACTAGCTGTAGGTCGAACAAGCGAAACATCTGTTCAAGTTCAGCGACCATCACGCCAAGACTGTTACACATATAGGAACATACCTCGAATACCACTTTTGCAATGTCCATCATAGCAATATTCTTGCCCGCACAAACCCAGCCCCCATAACCAAACACCATCTCAACGTCTAGCTCCATCTGCCTGCGTGTCTCTTCGTCTGCCTCCGTGAAGCGCTCTGGACGGAATACGTCGGCATCGGCGCCGAACAAAGCCGTTGACTGCAGCATGGATGACATGTTCATGCATACAGCGGTGCCTGGGGGTAGCAATTTCTCGTGAAAGATGGGTGATTCGTCCAGGGGTACGATTTTAGGAAAAAGACCTAGGATGGGTGGGCGCATACGGAGGCCTTCGTAGATGATTGCCTGCAGATATGGCAATCTCCGTGCCTGATCCAAGGTTATAGGGTATGAGACGTTCTCCGCGCGTACCGCGTTCTGAATCTCGGCGACGAGGCGATTGTATACCGTAGGTGAGCTCATGGTATGTACCAGGATAGAACGCATGGCGTTGGCGGTGCTCTCACTCCCAGCTAGCAGGAGGAATAGGCCTTCGGATTGGCACTCTTCCTCTGTGAAGCCCTTAGCCATAAGTGAGGCCTATACGAAGACTGTCAGCTCGACAATTTCCATGGATCAGGTGTACATGGAAGGGAAAATTGGGGCGGAAACTTGCCAGAAAGTCCTTGTGTCCACCATCAGGTGCTGAAAAGCGACGACCGACCCATTCAGCTGCGAAACTAATACAACATCAGCGGAACCGCTCAACTAAAACCCAAGACGAGTATCCAGAGTCCAGGCTCGCTGTGACGTACCCCATGAGCGCTCCAAAGCCCTTCGTATCACTGGTTTTTGGCCCCACGAACTTGAGTACAAAAGGCGAGAACAAAAACTTGCGAATCCAAGGTACATCAGCCACCGTCGACATTCTCGGCCAGAGCTCATCCACAGTTCCAAGGAAGTCGTAGTGATCCTTTTCGTCTTCGAGATAGCCAACTGCTTTGCCAAACCCCATCCGTGTGATGACATCCATGGTGAAATAGGACGTGATGGCCACCAGATCCAGCAGCGGCTGACCGTTTCCTGGCGAAGCTACCACGTAGCGATTTCGAATAACGTCTATGAAGATCTTGACCTGCTCATCGATTATGCCTTCAAGGCCACCAGTATCACGCCCGTTGTACGCCGCCATAGATCTGGCTTTCGCCTTCTTGTGCGCTCCTGGGTCAATAATCGTAAACAAGTTGTCACGATACGGATTGAAGCGGCCGGCGTGATACCAGTCGCTGCGAGCGTAATTGCTCCGCGTGGACGAGACAGTGCGCAGGACGTTGGGGTCGTCAGTGAGGACTTCGTTGGGCCCGATGCGCACAAGCGGGCCATGTTTAGCGTGGAGATCGCGAAGGACCCAGTATTGACGACCGCTGTAGGTGGTACGACCTAGCCAGTAGTAGGAGAATGGTGCAGTGATATGCGCACTAGGAATGTGTCGCAGACGCTTCCACGTTCGAATGTAATTCTGCGCCACCCAGATAACGACAAGAACTATTGCGATATGCCATATTGACTGTCTTCTTATGTGAGCACCAACCAGCCTGTAGCGAGGCTGGACATATTAAAGTCGATCAGTTTTATCTTTCTGGATGGTAGTGGCATAACGAACTCGACATACCTCAGGAGACAGCTCTTCCATCATTTACGGACACTGATATTTCTGTCGCTTGGGTGTGATCAGTTGATTGTTGGTAGTGGTGGGAGAGTAGGAAGAAAATTCAAGGACGTTTGTTAGATAATATCCTAACACAAACTGAAAAGTGAAGCGAGTCGAAGTAGGCTAGTGATAGCAGGTGATAATGAAGATAGTTCGGGATGAGCCCACCGCTCATGCAGGAGATAAGCACGAGGTAGGCGCCCTCCTTCTAGGGAAAGGGAAAAAAGGTAACCAAAATCGCAATTCGATGTTACAAAGCTCAACTGAAATTGAACCAATACGCTTCTGGAGCTTACTCGGCTCCGAGCCGAACGAGTATGACAATTGTCCCGGGGCATATGGATCATTGATTTCGGTACATACCAAATCGTACGGGTTTCGGACAAACCATCAGCATACTCTGCATGGTCGTTGGCCTGAATAGCAATTGCAATTTCCCTGCCGATGAGAGTTTGAGGATTGCAGATGCAATGTCAAGAGCCCGGCAGATATCAGGTCGTTTGTTGCTGGTTGTGGATTGCATAAAAACATCACGTACACACATCTGCTGGTCGTAGCGTTTCTGCTTAGATCACGGTGTCATTTGAAATATCGTATTGGATGCCTGTGAGATGGTGATTCCTTGATATGCCGCACTATGTGTGGTTGAATTCCAATTGAAGTCTCTCCATAAAAGAATTCCCCCAATGCGATACGAAAGTGTTCCACAGATAAGACGAACGACCCAACGCTTTGTTGACTGGGAAGAGGATCGTAACTTCGTGTATTGTTACCTCATGTTAATATTGAACCAGAATACAGCGACCTGCGCTCTCCTGGATTTGGTGTTGAGAGTCTCTTGGGAAGTAGCTTTCTTCCTCTAAGATGCGCCCCTCATCTCCAACATCCCAAACATCTGTTGCGCTGCAGCTCCAGTATCGACTGCTGCTGACCGCATCCCATCCAAAAGCGTACTCTTGGTCTGGATGTCGAGCACTGCCAATTCTCGTGCTGTCTGGACGACTCGTCTGAGGCGAAGCTTTACTAGTGCCTCAAAACATGAGTGTGACATCTCTTTACTCAGTGTCAAACCACCAATCGTCAGGTATGTGACTTGACTATTGAGCGCGCTCACTGAATTCGACTCACGTATGTACGTCTGCAGATGCTCAATTACCCAGCTTATAGAAGTACAAAACATCATGCTCACGTACGGCGAGTTGAAGGAGCATTGCGCGCACGTAGAGATTGTGTCCTTTGTCCTGTTTAACTGTTGCTCCACAGCAAAGACAACGTCTAGAGTAGTGGGTTTCGCAAGCCGAAGACTAACCAAGTAGATGAGCTGACTCAATTGGGAAGAGCATTGGCAATCCACATCCTTGGATAGGTCGAAGAGGAGGTCTGAAGCAGTTGTATCAGAAGAAATGGGATCCTTGGAAAAGCCGGTTACGTGTGTAAGAAGGATTTGATCGTCCTGGTATGTGGTCTGTCGGCCTATCTGGCTCATGGGTGGTGATGGCTCTTGCGTTGGTTCTCCGGCAATGACACCGGCGCCGAACTTCGTACCATTGAGCATGACCTGACTTGACGGAAGACCCCACATCTGCTCCACAGAACCTGAGTGGTGACCGTTTGTGCAATCTGGATCGACTCCACTTGTACCCCACTCCCATAGCGAAAGATCATCCATAGATCCAAAGTCAACTGTGTCGGCATCATGTGGCAGTTCCATTGACATGTTCGTAAATGACCCTATGGAAGCCATTCCTGGCGATAATAGAACCGTGCGTGCCTTTCCATCTCTTGTATCGTTTTGTTGAGGGGTGCTCCGAGTCGAATCGTGACGCTCTGTCGGAAGCAGCGAGTCCGCCAGGGTTGAAGAGGGTGTTAGAGGCGCCGTTCCCCGCTTCACTCGCACTGTACCAACAGCGTTTTCCGTACCGTACGACCCCACTTCATCCGAGATCACAGATGTTTGACGCCGCCTGCCTGGACGGCGTGCTACGCTGTAGTTGCAGTCTTGTTGGCAGCCTCGGTCGACGCAACGTTGACAGACTGGTTTTTCGCGACTACATTTGAGCTTCGAAAGTGTGCATATATCGCAAGAGTTCCGCAGCCGGCGGAAGCCCAGACGCGATGGTTTCATGCTGGCAGCTTCGCGATGCTTGTTTGCGTTATCTTTTAAAACGGCAATAGGACATGTGTAGCGTGTGCAAAAGTTAAAAGTTGGCCTCGAATAGATTGATATGAAAGACGACTGACTGAACGTGTTGTAACATATACAAAGTGACAATCACGGGCTTACAAGATGAAACTCGATTCGAATGCACATATGCGTTTGCCTGACTAATTAGCAAGGGACCAACAAACGGTACTGCGCACTCAACAGCTCTAGGGATCCATGGCCCATTTGGAGTATGTGCAAACTTTGTGCCACAGTAGTAGGGCTGACAACAACCAAGTGAGGCTCGAATGCCCACTGCATAAGAGTAAGGACCCCAGAATGGTCGATGAGCCAGCTATAGAACGTTTGCGCCGGCCGTTTCCCTTAGTGCTATGACTGCCGCTAGCCACTCACCGTTACCGAGTGCGAATCCCCCTTGTAAATCCGGAGATATTTCCGCTGACGCAAGACACACACGTCAAGTTCACAAATCCTGTCTCTTATCATCCTTTTACTGTCGTCGCCTAGATAAAACGCTCCTGGACACTGGTTTCTGGCCTGATCGACACTAAAATCTAGTTGCCGGTACTTGTCGTCGATCATGGCACGCCGCTGTATGGAAGTCAGGCTTATATATATATGACTGCTTTTCGTACTCTATGAATGCATTTTCGGTCGAAAGCACTCGGTCGAAGCAGCTATCGCTGACGACCTCGCTCATACGTAGGCAATAAAGCGCCTCGATGACAATGGATAGTGCCGAGACATAAGCTGAGGTTTCACTCCGCATCCCTCGAATGGACGTCCATGCTACGTCTTCCGTCTCCGAGTAGGAGATCTTCATGACACAAACACTTCCGGATCTGCCGTCGCATTGATGATTCCGCGAACCATTCTGTAAGTACGTTGGGTAAGAATATACCGGCTTGGTGCCGACATGCCTTACAAATGGCATTGGGCAATCTGGGTTGCGCCAAAGTTTTCCCTACGAAACGTCTCGTTCGATCTCGTAGGAGACGTCACTCTCTGGTAGCTAACTTCCTCGTTATAACCAATAACCCCAACCGTCGCGGACGGCAGCGTTTCGTGAAGCTTTAGTCAGAAGTCGGCCTCGGGGACCGAGCTTACCTAGCAACGTTCAGGGCTGGCAGTCCCTTGCGATGGAAGGTCCAGATTTAGCACGCCATATCTTGCCGCGAGTGTTGTACAATCAACGCTCTGATTGCAGCTTCATTGCCATCTTAATTACGAAGTCGAACATGGGTCTTGCTATCGTGTGTTCTTGGTAACGGGTACCGCGGCCGAAACACCGGTGTCTGCGTCAGTACTCGTAATGCACATGCCTAAAAGCATAGGAAATGTTTCGTCCCGATTACAACTGTACCTAGGTAGCTGACCTGAGCTTGGCGATTATGGTATCTCAGGCAGGTCAGAGTCGTGAGTTTTGGGGAAGCGGGGAAATGGTGGACTCGATACAGATCTGATTACGGCGCGTTGAGTGCACAAGCACCGAGGTCCGTGTCCTCGGATGTGTCTCCGAGATCACCATGGACAGAACCTAGTCAATCTCCTTGCACACGCATCATAATGATACCCCGAAACATCAACTACGACTCACACACTGAAGAACATCGGGCATCAACGAGTCGCTGATCAACTTCCAGGTTTTTGAGGCAACTGCATGCTGGTTGTACTTACGTGCAGGCGCGAAGATCGCGTTTCATGTACTAGCCAAGGTTTCTGGTACCGCGTTTACACACGAGTCTGAAATAGATCATGGCTTAAATTATGACAGCGATGTTGAGAGCATCACGAGATAAGCTTTGTCTGCTCACTGTAAGCAATGATTTCCGCCTTTTTGCTTCACATTCAGCTCCGCGGCACCAGTACAAAGCATCACTTCCGGCTGATGACCTTACAAATACTATGCGTTCAATCTCTCTCTTTATTCCCAAATAATTCGCAGTAGCATCGCTTTGATCTATTCTGGAGTCAGAGATGACCATTAGGGTATAGCATCCGGGCCAAGCAAAAGACCTTGCCTGTCATATTTGCTAACTACATATACAGGGACCTCTGTCAAGCGACCAGACAAGGCAATGCATGTGTCGAGGACACGAGAACGACATCAGCATTGAAGTACGGGGCCCTGTCGCAGCCTACAGTACACTAGAGAAGGTGCTGCAACTTGATCAGAAGCTATCAAACCTACATAGTGCCATGATGGAGTGCAGCACATGTGCTTCAGATCCAACGCGCACTACGACTCTTCTTCGCGAACTGGAAATCCTTTGTACCCTTTACGTTGCAGGGCAGGCAAAGTTTGCGCCATCGGGCGTTCCTATTGACAAAGATAGCAATGAAAGCCGCGCTGAGCTTGGCGACAGCACCTTCCAATTAAGCCGATACGTGTTGGACAGCGAGGAGTGTAGAGTTGTGGGTCGCATTGTCGTGAAGCAAGGGCTGGATCACCTTCAAAAGAAGCTGCAGATCGTGCAGGCGGAGCAGAGGCGGAACAATTGTGCCACAATGCAGAACGAGATCAGTGCGAAAGTTCAGGGGATACTTTCGAAAGTATGGGAGGCTTCCGCATATGGATGTTTGTAGACACGGGGGATTCGCGAGGGCGCGTCCAGCGTCAAGGCCGTGGTAGCTAAGGTACTCGATCAAAAATGAAGCACTGTTGATCAAATTATAGCGGTGATGCATAACCCATGCGGAGACCATTCTCGGGGCTTAGCATCGGGGAGATGCGGGCTATATCACAAGTTGACCACCATCCCATCTGACCAGGGATGCACTTAAGCCGCCGAGTCCCACGTGAGCAACACATACCATACAATTTAGAGAGCAAGTAAAAATGAAATCGACGGTACCTACCTACGAACTATGCGTACCCGCACTTCGAAAAGCGATGCAAAACCATCTGGAGGTTTTGAGGAAGGCTGAGGCATGGTGCGACAAAAACGGGTATCCGCACTCGAAAGCCTTGGGGGCTAGACTCGCTCCAGATATGCATGTACGTATCGCGTCGACTTGTCACCTAGAGAACAGAACATAAAGTTAATGATGCTTCAACTACAGCCTCTCGCGCTTCAAATCTTTTTCCAGGTTACCACCGCTACAAGGGCACTCCAGCGCCTTGCCGGCATGGAAGTACCCACGTTCAAGTTCGACGCAGCCTCTTTCCAGGATTTGTACACGCAAATCGATCAGGCCTTGGAATGTTTCGAGAAGGCACGCCCGGAGGCATTCGAGGGAAAGGAGGATATGCCCGTGGTTATCGACGTACCCAACATGTGGCATTTCGATCTGAACGGCTTGACGTATTTGCAGGAGTTTGTTCTCCCAAATTTGTAAGTGCTCTCATGGATTTCTCCACGTCTAGCCGGTATACTGATATAGCCCTCGTTTTGACAGCTTCTTTCACAATGTGACGGCTTATGGCATCTTGCGGAATCTTGGGGTACCGATTGGGAAGATGCATTATCTTTCGGGTGAAGACCGACTCATTGGGGCTTGATGGCACATTATCAAGATCAGGAGGATGTTGTGGAAGGCGTTGTAGAACTAGAAAAGGTCAAACATGAGCTATTCACAATAAATGCTGTCAAGAGGCGTGAAAAGGAATAGACGAGTTTTTCTAGAATGGATTGTATGAAGATGAATGATGCGACTGACCTATGGCATGTGTCGGAGATCGGAGTTTCATTCGCCGTGACCGGGTTCCGCGGGGAAGCTTGACGTAGCGCGTGTCCCACGTGGAGCGTCCAGGCCCACTACCAGTTGACCACCAACAGTCAGGCATCCCGTCTCAAAGTACGAACCATCTGACGCCTCTAGAAACCGCAAACCCAGCACCAATTGCTCGCGTACTCGCACACAATGGACAATCTACTCACGCAGAAGACGCCTACTGCGCTGGCAATCGCGCAGGCTGTAGGCATAACGGGGAGCGTGTTCTTACTAGGTAAGTTACGCCAGGGATGAAGGCGCATACCCAAACTTGAAAAGCCTTCATATACATTATACAGCATGGCATGACTGACAAGCATGCTAGGATCCAATGTATGCCTTTCGGTAGTCGGCATCCCCGCCGCAATGCAAGCCCCCGCTCCCCTCGCAGTAAAGCAATGGCACACAATCTTCACACGAGGCGGCGCAATCGCGAGGCCATTAGCCATTGTCTCAGCTCTAGCAACCGGGTACTTGGCCTATAACCGTACGTCACACCCCATGTCCCTCCAATGCGCGTCAATACTTCAACACTACACCCCACCCGTCTACCCACTCCCCGACCATCTCACGTGCTAACATCCCCAACAGAAGATCCCAAATCCACACCTTTTCGCCTGAACGCTCTCGCGACCATCCTCCTCCCCAGCATCGTCCCCTTCACGCTCCTCGCCATGGCACCCACCAACGACAAGCTTCTAGGCAAGAAGGACGAACTCGCGACCGCATCGTTGAGCAACAAGAACGTCGAAGCATTTGCCGCCGAGGGCGAGACAGTACACGAGTTGATGGACAAGTGGGCGAGTCTGAACATGGCGAGGGCAATGCTGGTGGCTGTGGGAGCAGTGTGTACCGTTGCGTCAGCGGTCGTGGGAAGGAGGGAGCTTGTAAAGTTTGGTGGCCGGTGGTAAGGCATGGATGAGACAAGATAGGATATTGATATGATTGATGGGTCAAATGTAACATGGGGGATGTGATGAGGCACGACTATCAGAATATATCTGCACCAAAAGCCTCCTTTGCCGCACCAAAAACATACTTTCAATCTGCCAAACTCCAGGAAACTAGAAGCGGGAGCAGCCGAAGACTTTGATAAGGTGAGGCGCTAGGCAGGGGTGCTGTGATGCGACAGAGGTGGTTGGCTATTAATCCGAGTGAGGGCTCATTTATCCGGTCATATATCTTAGGGTAAGCTGGTCTGACAGGGCGTATGGGTCAAGCATCTCGCTAGACGGCTAAGCATGTTGGTGGAGTAGCTTGTCTGTACCTTCTGTCGTCAGCTCGTGTTTGAATGGCACATAGGCACCGCTCGTCGAGCAATATACGTTTCGAGCGATGGGCGAAGATCGCCTGAAGACTGGATTATCCGGCTGGATGATGCCTCTGTCGACACCATAGCATGTCTCTTCCGCACCGCCTCGTTCGCCTCATAATGAAAAAGAGGTATCCAGGACGAACACATGACTACAGCACCCGAGAATCCAGAGGTATGGAGTTGGGGTCGGTGTCCGAGGCCACTTGAGAGGTGATAGTTGTGAGAATGCAATGTGCCTGACGAAGAACATGCAGCAGCAAGCTTACCTAGGTAGGCTGGAAGCATGATCTGCATGTACTGTATAACAGTTATAGACATGGAAAAACACGAGTACGAAGCGACCGGGCGATGCTATCGGCCGATGCCTGCTGCAAACAAGCGATGTTGTTGGTCCGGTCTCAGATGGTCCGGTTATGGTCCTTCTGGTCCTTCTGGTCATGGGACTATGGACTCAATGATCCTTCAGTGAGATTTAGCGGTCGGTCACCGACTGGCCCAACAAGATCACTGCTGTGAAGCCATACGGCCATATAGAATTCCAGAGGATTATATATCAGGCGACAGTTGACGCGGTAGGTCTTGCAAACTACCTTCTCGCTCCTCAAGAACCTTCATCTTCATACTATTCATACACCTGAATTTGCTTTCGAGACTTTCAATCCTGTACGAGCACATCGTACTTTGGGAGATAGCCGACAACTAGACTCAACGCAAACAGCATGAAGCTCGCCGCTGCTGGGGCCCTTATGCTCTTTGCTCGCTCAGTCATGGGCAAAGGCTGTCCCGATGGCCAGATTGGTGTTGGCACCGTACAGACCTGTTTGATCGTCAAGTTCGTCCTTACCTATACATTCAATCGCCAGGGTGCCTGGACGAGACTACGAGCTGACTTCTATCTCTAGCAACATGCAGACTCAGTGCTCCGCAACGCAGGGTGTCGTCTTTGGAGAAGGCAACTGCGACCAAGCCGATATCGAGAACATGTTCCAGAAGGACGGATATTGTCAGCCTAGAACTTTCCTTCATGGTGCCAAGGTTTTCTGCGAAGACGATGATATGACCGTCACGTCTGTTGCGTACAATCTAGCAACTTGGGGGAATTGCAAAAAGCAAAATATTGATTGTTCCGCTGGAGCACTTCAGTACTTGTATATTAGTTACTGTTGCGAGAAGATGTAGGGCTGAATACGTCACTCAAGTGTTGCCGCGGCCAAGGTACGGAAATTATGTATGCTAGCAAAGAAGTATCTGCCTGCACAAGAAATTTATACGAAGCTGATGGTTTCTTTGTGTGTCATCTGCTTTTTTATTCCATTGGCACTGTTTGTAAAATGAAATCATGTTCCCTCCATACAAAAGAAGCCTTCTTTACCACACCGAAAACTTACTTTCAATCAACCAACCCTGGTCAGAGTAATATCATCAAACCACACATACCCCGTCTGCGCAGTCTGCAAACAGCTCACTACAATCCTCACATAGTTCCTACTATCCGCTGCCAGCGCAGCCGTACCACTAAACTTCGTCCACTCCTGCACCTCGACTTGTCCATACTCCTTCTCGATAAGGCCCGTCAAAGAGATGTAACATGGAGCTCCAACTGTACCATCGACTTTGACGCTGAAGGATGCCGTGTAGGTGCCTGCTTCGCTGACTTGAGGTATTTGACGCGCGCTGGCGAAGAGGCCGGCTCGTCGGGTCACGCGGACGCTCTTGCTACCGTACTGCGGATCGGACGGGGCCACGGTGGAGTATTCACCAAAAGGGAACAGAACCCAGGGGTCAGTTGTAGCGTCTTCGAAGCCAGGGTTTACAACGAGCTGCGTGGGTTTTGGTGGACTTGGACTTGGGGTGGAGGACGTTGACGATGACAGGTCGAGTGTTGTTGTCGTCGAGGGGGTATCGCTGGTTGTGGGGGAAGCTTCAGTCGAAGTTTCTGTTGGAGTTGGAGTTGGAGTTGGAGTTGGAGTTGGAGAGGTCGGAGAGGAAACGGGCTCTGTTGCGGACACAGACGCACTGGTCGTCATCTCGCTGGATGCGGAGGATGTGTCTGAAGGGACAACAGGCGAAGAAGATGATGATGAGCTCACAGCCTCTGGGGTAACAGCTGGATCTGATGAGATTGACGTGATACTGCTTGACATCTCTGCCGAGCTGTACGATGTGGATGATATATCCGTCAAGGACGAAGATGATGACGGAAGCACAGAAGTGACAGTGACCAACGACGCACTGTGTTGGGTGGAAGAAGGCGCGGTACTTGAGGAAGATACAGCTTTGCAATCGCCGAACCCTTTCTGGCAGGTCTCAGGTGCACAATATGCGTCTGTACTTCCACAGTACGAGTACTGACTGCAGCAATTACCCCACTTACTTCCTTTGCAGGTCTGTCCGCCGAAAGTAGCTCCACATCTGGCATTAGTGGAGACTCGCTGCGAAGTGGCAGAGGCGCTGATTATCGGTTGGGTGGTTGTTGTAGATGGAAGTACCAAGATACTCGAAGGCCCGGCCGGTGTAGCCTTGCAGGAGCCAAACTTAGTCTGGCAACCCGATCCGCAGTACGCATTGCTATTACCACAATACCCATACTGGGAGCAGCAGTTGCCAAACACACTACCCAAACAGGTCTGGCTTGAACCGACGCCACATTTGCCGTTGGTCGAGGTCTTCAGTTTCGAAGGCGTGGGCGAGGAAGACGATGTAGGGGGTTGTTTCGATGGGGAAGAGGACGTTGAGCAAGAGCCGAAGCCTGACTGGCATCCCTTAGAGATGTAGCAGTGCTCCTCCGTTCTTCCACTACGGAGTCTTAGCGAGGTCTACCAGAAGAATAGGAAAGTGCAGAGTGAAACGTACCACCACCCGTACTGTGAGCAGCATGGTCCAACACTGGTAGATTTTCCAGGACAAACAAGTCCTCCAAACCCTTTACCACACCGCGCGTTCTGAGAGATCGTGGCTGCGAAAACTTCAGAGCCCAAAAGGAGAGCTGTGCCTGTAAAGAGTGTGCTGATTCGCATGATGAAGGCTTAATGAGTGAATGAATGAACGTAGTGGATTCGATCGCTGGAAGACAGTTCAAAAGAGTGTATGAAGCAATAAAGCCAGACCTTGCCTACACGATCTACTAGGTTTTCTCGACTTCATTATATACACAGCCATAAATATCTGCCCAGCTCATCATTAACCTGCTATAACTAAGATGGCATGATCCATAGCAAGCCACCAATATCACTGACATTGTCCACAACTCGTGCAGCGCCACATGCAGTGAATTTACGTGACAGCGACGCTTCGCTAGTAGTGTTATGCCGAATTGAGTCGTGGTTCTGGTGCTAAGCTTGCGCCACGGGTGTAGCCGCACGCTAGCGCAGTCGAAGAGCCCCTGATATCGCTACAAGGGGTTGGAGTATCGGCTACTCCGTGGCGAAGAACTGGGGAACATGGATCGCGAAGAAAAGATCTAGATGCTGCACGGAGCACAGTCGCGAAAAAGCGGTTCGATCTGGCCCTCGATCTTGATTCGATACATGACTAAGGAGAACCGGGGTTAAAGTTATAATGTACCCTCGAGACAGACGCAACAACAAAACGACAGGTATGACATGCATTGGGGTGGTAGTCATGTACACACACTCCTATTTAAAGCCAGTGAATCCCATCATCCGATATGCGGGAAATATTGCGACCATCGAGGGGTTCCGAAAGCCGAGTCGGGAAGATGAAATACGTCCAGGAAACATTCCACAATGATGAAAACTCTCGCGAAGATGTAGAGAGGTGCGAAAAGACAATAGCCCACCGTGGAGGCATGACCGGAAGCCTTTGCCGCAAATCTCCACACTGTACGATCTATTTGTCGGTTAATGGCCGCGAAGTTTTGCGCCAATTCCAATATCATGGCAACTATGCCCGAAACCAGAATTGTAATGCTGCTCGACTTCCAAAGCAGTTCGTCGGTTCTACCACGAAAAGGTCGATTCCAGACAATGAGATGCACACCGCCGTAAAAAAGGCCTGCTAGAAGGAATCCTACCACGAGAAAATTGAGCCCGGGTTTCGGCTCGTCAGCTCCTACGAGCGCATACATAGTTTCGGAACGATTCCTCGAACGTACATCGAAGAAGGAACACTTTTCACCCGTACGTAATGAGTACCTCCTAGCAGCCTGTGAGGCTAGCTTGAAGCGGTAAAAGTCTAACTCGGTCAACTGTTCGTACCTCTCTCCATTAGCTGAGAGCTTCATGTTCTTGCGGAAAACAAAGCCGTGATATACAAGAGAACCTTTCGATCGAAATTTCGGATCCTTCGATGGCTTTAGCGAGATATGCTGAACTTTAGGATGAAAGACGGCTGTTCCAGGGTCAGTCGAAGAGTCCACAATATCGTTGTCTTCAGTATTGTCCAAATCGACTGGTGAAAAGCGGACGCGCGGGTACAGTCTTTGGACAGTGTCGAAGGCGGCGATGGGATGTAGATCTGCGTGTGTACAAACGGTTGGCTCCTGAACATCAAGTGGCTTGTTCCACCAAAAGAAAAGGTACAGAGTCAGGGCACAGGCAGCATGGATGGCAGTATTAATCTCCAAGAGTGAGATCGAAAGACCCAGTGTCGATCGAGTTACGCACTGAATGCCAAACCACAGCGCCTGGGCGATAGTTATCATCTTCGTGAACATGCTTGCTTTGCTCTTGTCTTTTATTGCAGAAACGGAAAGATCCGGGAGGATGTCAGGATTATAATCAGCAATGAATGTGAGGCCCCTTAGTGTTAACGTCATCCTTTGCCGTTCCCGGGGTAGATAGTCGTAGCCTAGATCATGAGTATCAACGACAAATCCACCCATCATGGCGTAGAGGGAATGTGCGTGTGTCCACGGGTATCTTCTCATCTTCGGACCGGGTTCGACGTCCGTATGTTGTGACACTTGCTCAGTTTGTTCGAGAGACCCTGTCGTAAGTCCAATCTTGCCCCACGCGTTGGGGACAGATGGCAAGATGCCTCTTAGGAGTGTTGGCAAATTGTTCACAAAATTTGGGGGCTCTGGCTGACTGAAAGCCTTTCGCATTGTCTTCCCAATCTTTATTGCGTCAATATGCTGACAATAAGCAGTCCAAACGACCTGAATTCAGTCAGCATTCGTTCAATGTGACATAAATGATGTGAGTTACCCATTCTGGAGCAAAAAGTCCTACGACCATCCAGCGTAACTTTCGCCACATTTGTGAGATAGGTCTGTTGTGCTCGGGAATGTTCAGATGAACAGCTGTCCAAATGCATAAGACCATAGTGAGCAGTGACGAAGACAGTATCGAGAACGTGCCACGAGCCAAAGGCTCGGGCTTCCAGAGATGATATTGTGAGCCGTTAGGTATGGTCGTGTTTGCCATGTCATTTGCCGTTCGAGATGAAGTAGAGTCAAGTCATAGACGAAAAGAGCGAGTAACTTCTTTTCTTTTTTGCCGTGCTATAAGTCAATTGCTCCTCAGCTGCGGCTGAGAACCGGTGACATTAGTGCCTTGAATCGCTTCAATAGCGCTTCAGACTGCTCTAAAGTCAGGATGTGGGGTGTAAGGCTGCTTCGCCTCAAAGTCCATAAACAAACGTAAGTCTATCGTCACCTTCTCTGCCTCGTACAGCCTGCTCAAGCCAATCACCAATCGAGGCAAGCTTCGCATGTGACCGCGTCACGTCGATAGCTCTCCTCAGCCACTGCTGTTGCTGCGGTAGCGGTCCTCTACCATGCACTCTCTCTGCCTCAACGTCATCTTCACTCCACTTGCGCAGAATTCCCTGCCTTGTCTCGTTCTCGTGCTTTAAGCGTCTGTAGAAAAGCACATATCCAAACGCCGCTAATGCAACAGACGCAAGTGTCCACCAAAAAGGCACAATATAGCCACCCGCTGCATATTTTGGTCGAAACAAGATAGCTGAGATGACTCCAGCAAGATTGCCCCAGCCATTGATACCGAGGAGCAATGCACGCTTGCCGGGCGATGGTGTGTTACCAGATATCCAGGCTACAGTAAGCGGGGAAGCAATGTAGGTGCCAGAGAGGAGAATGTTGAGGGCGATGTAACGGGGTACTGCCCATGAGCTTGGGAGCAAAACCACGAGAATCAAACCCGCTACCATGATGAGCAGACCTAACATGATCGGCTTGAGGCGTATGCGATGCTTGTCGCTATAGCTGGCGGCGAAGTATAGTACGATGGCTCCACAAATATGTGGCGGTGCAGTGAGCAAGTTGATGAGCGCAGGGTTCGCGTCCTCGGTCAGAGGTGCTAGTACGAGCGGGAGGAAGACGGAGAAGGCATAGACCGGGACGGCGGACAGGACATTACAGGCTAGAATGTGCCAAATCTTGGTGTTGAAGACTGCGGATAATATATCGTGGGGACTGAGTCCATGGTCGTCCACCAGTTGTCGTGTTGGTGTGATTGTGGAGGCCGAATGCTTGGACGAGTCAAGAAGGCCTCGGGACTCCTCGTCGTAGGTATCTTCCGTTTCGTGCTCGTCTTCTTGAACGGCCGCAGGCGCATTCTG
This sequence comes from Alternaria alternata, assembly GCF_001642055.1. Lineage (NCBI taxonomy): Eukaryota > Fungi > Ascomycota > Dothideomycetes > Pleosporales > Pleosporaceae > Alternaria > Alternaria alternata. The sequence goes on along the minus strand of NW_017306229.1, from coordinate 116,788 downwards.
TATGTCTCGATCTCTCACAACACGCGCCGATGCATACTGACGTTCCTCAGGTGTTAGAAACCATGCCGTCTCTACGCTGTGTGGTAGCCAGAAGTATCCGATGAATGCCACAACGATAGTGAGTGTGCCCTCAAGTAGAAACAGCACCTGCCACGGTCGCCAATCTTTGTCCGAGCCTTCCTCATCATTTCCGAAGTGGGAGAAGACAAGGTAGCTTATAAGGCCACCGAGAGCACCGCCGACGGCTGCCTGACCGTAGAAGAATGAGAGCCGTCTGCCGAACTCGAAGCGTGTGTAGAAGAGGGAGAGATATGTGACAGTGACTGGGTAGAATCCCGCTAGCCATCATGTCAGCGCTGTACTTATAATGTTCCGAGGATGCTATCCATACCTTCAAGACACCCGATGAGTATGCGCAACGTATAAAGCTGCCATCTATGCCGTACCCACGCATGCAACGCTGTGCATACTCCCCAAAGAATCATGCAACTAGGTACCCAGAGCACCATGCCATATCTTCTTCCCAGCGCCGCGCCGACGGGTTGTAATGCAACGAAGAAGGCGAAGAAGAGCGCGACAGCGGTGTTCAGCGCACCCTTATCTAGTCCGACATCCGCCGTAAAGTGCGCAGATTCTGCATTTCCAATCTGAACCGGATTAGCATAAACTTTTCTTTTTGGGTCGCGGGTACCTACATTCGACTTATCGAGCGCATTAAACAAGAACAGCAGCGCCAGAAACGGAAGTAACAAGCAGTCCAACTTTCTCAGCGTGCTCTTATGCAATCGCGCATCCACGCCATGTAATTCCTCAGCTTCCTCCGGCGGCATTGTTGTGTTTACTGAAGCTGAGGAACCAGGAGCTGCAGCGAGCTCGTACTCATCGGCCATATTGTCGGGCGCCAAGAATCAGCCCACGCGGACGCATCACAGGGTCTGCGACTTCGGATGACCTCGGTCGAGGGTGTCGGATTTGGATGGAATGACTAGAATGTTCAGGGTGAGACATGGCGAGGTTTCTGGAGGTGTAAGACGGGATATGGCCTAGGTTAATAGCGGTTTTGAATAGGGACTTGGACCCTGATCAATTGATGGGATGACGAGGGCTTGGAGATCGACGCCCAGATGGGAAATGGCCGAGGATGCTGCGTCTTATCGATAAGACACGTCTACCAACAAACTGAGAACCAAACACTTTTAGAGTCCTTTAGTTTATCTGAAAATACCAAGAAATACACAATGGCATCATGCGTACGTACTTCAGCTCTGGTATCTGATATGTTGTTCATTGATAGCTTATCTCGAAACGTTTAAACTCGTAGCAATCATTCTGCTTCCGCCGTCTCCAAATCCCTCCTCCCAAACGCCTTAACAGCCTCATAGTACAGCGTAGCAGTAGCCTCACACGGGCCCTTTGCCGACTCATTCGCACACTGATTGAACATGTCCGTTTTGAAATTATCGTCGATTCGCGCCTTGTTCGCTTCGAAGCGGTTTTGCGCCTTGAAGTTACGGTAGCCAAAGTCGTGGCGGTAGCAGGAGTTTATGACTGTAAGCATGTGTATTAGTATGAGAAGAAGAGATGGAGCGTTCGTTGGATGAAATATGGAAAAGGGAATGGAATAATGAGAAGGATAGAGGTAGGAGATGCGAGAACATACAGTCAAATCCAAACGGATTATCTGGACTCGCAGTACACCCGTTACTGGACCAATCTAACTCAGGAGGGTTCTTTGTATTACGGTTTGTGATGAACTCGTCGATGGAGATGTCGAACATATAGCTGTCTGTGACCTGCTCGAGAGACGCCTGGCGCGAAACAAGTGCTGCAGGAGCAGATACGGCAAGCGACGCAAGGCCGAGGACAGTGGCGAGAATGGTGCACTTCATATTGGAAGGATTAGCAAAAGTAATGGAATCGAAATAGCTGGGTATTCACTACAGCTGAGCCGTGACGGCTTTATACCTACCTCGGATTCCACGATGTCTTGTTATGCCGACGTACACGCCCCGTGGTCAGGTCTTTCCCGCTCTTGGAGACTTGCCATGTCAAGGGTTCCTGCATCTGTACCCTACTGCATAACATTTGCATATGTGGTTGCACATCGTACGGCACACCTCGTTGGGTCAGGTCCCTATTCGCTGAATGCGTTGTAGGATCGAGAGAAACAACATGGGGGGATGGCGGAAACGTGCATGCGTATGCCAGATCAGTCGGCTGTGCGGTCTTATGTCGGACTGACCAAGAGATTGGTAGCAGGTGATCCGAGGTAATCTCTTGATTCGCTCTTTCAGAGCCTCAATTACTGCGCATCATGTCGATCGACAGTGTTTGTTGGCTAGTGTAAGGAAGAAGTAAAAATGCCAAAGCCAAGAGCGGGATTTGAGATGAGAGTAAGAAAAAGGGCCGCCATACCTGGAGATGGGTGTTCTGTGGACTCGAACTCATGGTTAGCCTCATCTCGCTACAGTTGAACACAAACCGAACACCAACTCAAAAGATCATATAGACACATGGGGTAGACGTGGAGATGGCGTACACGTAGGTGTCTTCGCATGTGAGAAGCTTAGCTGCCTACCCCACGTGTTATAAATATAGTAAAAGTAAGGGAAGCTTCTTCTGCAAGGCCGCGTACAGATTGGTCATCGGATATGTCGACTGTCATGTTTTTGTGGCTGTGCATCACTCCTGAAGGGAACCCCACAACTAATCACAATCATTTTTCTGTGAGTAGAACGTACGGAGAAAAAACATCTCGGGGAGGGAGAGCCGAGAAGACTGGTGACGAAGGGAATCTGATCGTCCATATGAACCGTCTCGGTAAGCCCCACTTTCGTCAAGTAATGTATGACTGTTGCCGTAGGTGTACCGTGTGTACTGTGGCTGGTCCAATGGGTCAGTCCGCCGAATCCATGTCCTACAAGAGTGTAGGACAGTCCCTAAGAACAAGGAAAGTGTTACTGCAGTCAGCGCTTCACAAAAGAACCACCATTCCTTCGTGCAATGCCATTCAATTGTCTATGAGCATATTCCCACTACTTGTACAGTGCCATCCGCTCTTTCTTGTTATTCCAGTCCCCTCGCTTACAACTTGCTGATGAAGAGACGGGCGGCGAAGAGGCGCACACGCTGGGGAAGGATGTACTTGGAGAAGACGTAGATGAGCGATGGCAGGAGGATGAAGGCCACGGTGGTCTCGTTGACGAAGAAGAAGGGGATGAGCTGGGGCATGGCCGACTTGAGGACGGTCTATCGCTTGTGTTAGCTTCCTTGTCTGGCCGTCTTTCCCATGTCCAATCCATCTCACCATCTGCTGTGGGCCAACCTCGGTCTTCTTGTTCTGGCTCGCGAGGAGAGCGGGACGCGCCATGGCGGCAACGGATGGGCGAGCAGCCATGGGCGCGCGGGCAGCGGCGGCCCTGGAGAAGGGGCGGAGGAAGCGTGCGGCGTTCATGTTGGGCTACCTGTGGTTTTGCGGGTCAGCGCGCTGCTGTGGGGGTCCAATTGGCCGCGAGAGAGCTTTCGGAGGGGAAATTGACGCACTGGACGAGGGATCCGAAGCCTGGGGAGATGAGCGGAGATGGTGTTGCGGTCGCGGGGGATTTGGTGGTGTTGCTATCGTCGTCCGCAAAAGCTCGCACAGCTGCGATCCCGGCACTTGCCGCGTCCGTGCAGAGGGCTTGGCGCTACTTCCTCTTGTCCCGCCAGCTCTCCACATCTTCCCCACGACTACCTTCCATCAACTGTGAATTATTACGCCTCTTATCATACTCTAAGCTCGCCTGCCCCGGCTATGCAAATGCCCCTTTCTGTCTACAGCAACGGGCTATAGTGCGCCAGATCAGCCCTTAGGAATTTGCACAAAGACTGACATCGGATCGGCACGTTGGTCGACATGTAATCATTGGTGTAGAGGTAATTTGTGACTTTTGAATGCATCCACATCTCAGTGCTGTATTTCTTGGTTGTCAATCACCCCTAACATGGTAAAGGAGCTAGTGTTGGCTCTTCCTTTCAACCGTGTCAAGTGCGGGGTGGGCAGTATATGTAAGGACACACGCAGCATGCTGGACGTATGAAAAAATCATTGCCAACCGGCCGATGACACTTCATATCATACAAGATGGCAATAGAAAAAGTCATGATACTAGGGGTAAAGAGAAGCGACGAGACTACCAACCGTCACCACTTCGCTGACAAGACGAGTAGAATTGGGAACTATGCCTTTCCATCATCAACGCCATCTTCCCCCCACAATACAGCAAGCCTGGTACTGCGGAATATCAAGTCACTGTACTCACATATCCTTCACAAACTCTCAGCCTGCCCCCTCATGTCTCCCCTTCCGACGTCCAGCATCAGAAGTCAGACTATACGTCGACTTCACTACAATCAGCCATGACTGGACAAGATCTTGTCATAAGCACCATGTCAGGCGGTGATTCAGATCAACAGATTCGCATTGTCGATGCCGCCGTCGCGGCGGGTGTCAAACGCTTCATTCCTGATGAGTTCAGTCACGACAGCATGAACGAGCACATTCGAGGGCGCATCCCAAAATATGCGGGACGAGCGAAAGTCATTGCCCATCTCCAAAAGATACCCAAAGACCATCCAGACTTTGAGTGGACTGCAATCGCGACAGGATACACGCTCGACACCCAGCTTATCAGCGGCAACATGGGTTTCGACATGGAATGGCATAGTGCGACTATTCACGGTACTGGCACTGAACCATTCTCAGCCTCTAGTCTAGAAAGAGTAGGACAAATCGTCGTTCGCACCATACAACACTGGGACGAGATCAAGAACCAGTATACATACGCTGCTGGTATGATAACATCTGCCAACGAGGTTCTGAGATCTGCTGAGAAAGCGACGGGTCACGAGTTCACCGTAGGGAACTACGACGTCCAAGAGTGTATTGCCGAAGGTCAGAAGAGGATTGAGAAGGGGTACCCCGATTCTGGAATGTTTCTACTTGAACGAAGTGTGCTGTACGACAAGACACTGGAAGCCTCGAGGCCTTTCAAAGACCGGAGCGCAAACAATACAATGGGACTTACCCCAGAGTCAGTTGAGGTTGTCGTAAGCACGGCTTACCACGACTTCAAACACCATGGCAAACCCGGATGCGGTTGTTCATCGTAACACTTACAACCCAAAGTCTCGCGCCCAGCCTTCTCACTTAAATTGCATCGCATATCATCTACCCCAGCACCCACCTCCTCCCCAAATTGTAGTGCCTTCCCAAAGCGTGTCCCCTCTCCCCGCATGATCTCTCCTTCCCCACATACCCCCCTTGCCCCCTTTCCTTCCTTGAACAGAAGTCTGGCAGTCCTTCATACAGCACTCTCACCGATCAAAGCTATGTTGTGCATATGCCGGTTACGCCACGTCGTAGATCCCGTTCGGAACGCCTGGACCCTGTGGATCACTGGCCTCAGAATACGGGTATGAGATCCAGGGATGCGAAGTGAGCGCGTCAGTTAGACTTCCGGGAGGAGCGGAGCGCATGAGTAATTTACTGTGTGGTGGGAAGGTTTGCAGGATCATGTAAGGAACGGCGTGACTCGTGATGAGGGACGCCGAGATGCGGGGCTCAAGGGAAGACTGGGATGGGGAGGGTCGGGGGGAGGTGCTCTAACAGACCCCATGACACCATCAAGAAGGAGTGTAAGCCGACGACTGAAGTCAAAAACGTTGTCACATCGATCCACGACCAAAAATATCACATGTTTCTCCACCTTTGCGGTGAACAGTCTCAGCTTCAACCTCGGTTCTCTTCCCACCAGATCCACCCCACCTATCCATCCAACGACCAACTACGGCCATGAGTCCGAAAAGCCTCATCCATGTTACACAGCCTCACGCCCTACGTGTTCCATGGACGACCCTCAAAAGTCACAGCCTCAGTTTCGGGTTGCTGCAGAACCTGAGACTAGACGGCAAGAACGCTGAAACACGGTATGTGCGGGAGTTGGAGTATTTTTCGTCCGGCAGTTGTGATGGGCGGAACGGAGCGGATGTGTTGTTGGGAATACGTTGTACTTTTCGTGACTGCGATTGAGGTGTTATGGGTGGTTGGGGATGAAGTGGCAGTGCGTGTGTCTCGGTGTGGCTCGGTGCTGGGACGGTTGTGTGAGAGGATTGTGGATCTATCTTTTTGCTTTTACCCGTTGTAGATCAATTTAGTATCCGTCTTTTGATTTTCCTGCTGCTTTTCCCGCTGCTCTTCCCGCTCGAGCCTAATGGTTCTTTTCGGTTTCCAAAAAGAGCGTGTTCAGCAGTTTCGAGTATCACGCAGTGAAGTAGAAGAGGTTCAACAGTTTCGTGAATGGATACTCTCCAATGTTTTGTTGAATTGTTTGCAAATCTGCAGAAGCAAGTCTATAACTACCAAGGTCTACCTACGTGGTAAAGGGGGATATCGCTAGTGTGTGAGTGGGAGAAAGATGGAAAGCGATGCTACTGAAAATGCTGGATGTCGTTCCTTCGTGATATGCCCAATGCAATCGATAGAACTCGCGCGCAACGGAAACGACGCTGTAGAAATGAACGCTATAGACAAGAACGCTGGAAAGGGGTGGGAAAGACGCGAGATTAAAGTGCAAAAACGATCAAAAACGAGAACCCATACAACGCTTTTTGTACGGTGACCTTTTCATGCTACTCCGCCGTTGCAGTGACCCATCGCCGGTAACGCCCACTAAAACTCAGCCCACAATGGTTGCTTGTGAAAGAATGTCTAGGAGTCGTCTAACAGACTCAAATCATGCTCGCGATCGAGTTGAGTGCCGTGGTCGTTGTTCGTATACCAACGAGCTCAGGTTCGCTAACTTGATGCGAGAGGTTCGGTGAATACTGGTGACCGGAGAAGCTCGACAAGCTTTGTAACGGCGTTGTAAACATGCCAACCACAGGTTCGTGTCTGTTGGAAGGCTCGCCGTATGTCTCACCAAACGATGTCGCTGTAGGGGTTCGGAGCGAATGCATCGTGGGCGTTGCAGAGGTTGGTGTAGGGTATGCTGTACTGCTAGGATTGCATGAGGCGTTGACTTGCGGTGTCGATGTTGGTGTCGAGGTTGGCATGGAAGACGGCCCGCTTGACATGCCGTAAGACTGGAGAGACGAGCTGCCGGGTATCGGTGTTGGCGTGGAATGACGGTGAGATGCTGAGTCTGCTTGCGGGAGGTCTTGCTTGATCGGATACGACGAGGACGTAGCTGAAGCGGATGATGCCGCGCGGACGCGTCCAGCTTGTGTCTCACGGCGGCGTTTGGGCCCATCTTTGACTTTGGGGTGTGTGTGACACTGTGTCGTTGTTAGCACCACAGAATGCGACGTAAGGAATACCATCTTACCTTGTATGCATGCCGGAACCACGTCGTTCCTTTCTTCTTGTTGCTGACGAGCGCTATCCATTCACCGCAGCTTCCACAAAGCCCTTCCCATACGTCAAGATTGCCTTCCGTCCGGCGTGTGTCTTGGGGGCCCTGGAATGCCGCACCGGTGGCTGCGCTAACACCATGAGTGAAAGACTTGTCGTACCAAAAAGCGCTATTCTTGAGGACAAGCCATCTGCCGGGCTTGCATAGACCGCACCAGCCTTCTCGTTTGTTGCCATGGCCACGTACCCATCGTGGAGTGTACAAATCGCCAACAAAGCGAAGATCCTGCTCATGTGGGATGAGGTCTGGGTCCGAAGGGTTCATATCGGATTCTGGTGGGTTCAACGCTTCCTCGTGCAGAGACGAGTACAGATCCGGCGGGTCTGAGAGATCTGCAAAGTGAGATGAACAGCCTCCATGACGATCGGCATTACTTTGGAGCAGACGGAAGAGGCCCTGAGAAGGTAAAGGCCTGGGCACTTCGAGATGGAACTGCTGTTGATCTTGAGGCGTGAAGAACGGCTGACTGTTGGGATGCGATGGAGGAGTTTGCGAGTACAGCACATTTTGAGTCGGCAATCCAAAATTGTTGTAGGCACTGGGAGGGTAGGCGGGCATGGAGTGATGCGGGTTCATCCGGGGGCCGTACGGCGCGTAGCGATCCGAGACTTGTGACATTGGGCGCGAGTTGTTCGGAGTCGATGTTGGCGCTTGTCCAGTAGACCACCTCTTGAATCTGTTACTGTCAAGTGTGTACGGCGATGAGCGGATGTTGCCATGCGATGCTGGTGATGTGCGGGATCGACTCCCGCTGCGAACAACCCCGTCATACTGCGGGCGCCGTGGTGACGCAAGAGGCGATAGAAGATGACTGGCACTTTGCTCCGCTTGGTTCCATGTATCATACTCAGACGCATATGAAACTGGTTCGGACGAACCCATCTCTTCGTAAGCTGCCGATTCCGGCAGCACACCGCCTGTACTCGACATCGAGAAGGAAGACTCAGACATTCGTCGAGTAGAATTTGGGTTGAACTGTGCCATATTTTCGTGTTCGTGTTGGCCCATGTTGTTGTACTGGCGTAGGTCGATTATCGGAGTGTTCTCGTCGTGTCCCATCATACCATGGCTGAAGTCGGCCACGTCCGAATCCAGAGCAGGGAAAGACTCTAGCTCTTCACATACTTTCTGACCCCATGGACCTATACTCATTAGCACTGCATACATGCTTGCTTCTGAAGACACTTACTTGTGTCGATGACGTTGGGAAAGTAGTTCGTTGTTGCCAGTGATTGCGGGGCATTCATAGAGCTGCTGTAGATACCACCAGTCGTAGCAGTCGGCTGCGACGTCATCATGTCTGGTCTTCCCATAAATTGCTGCTGGTCTTCCCTCCCGCCTACAGTAGGTCCGCGCGGCGCAGCATAGTACGAAGAATGGGTCTGCGGCACAGCCCACGTGGGCTGTGGTGGCGACGGTCTGGACATAGGTTGCATGCCTTGTTGTTGTTGATGTTGATGATGTTGCTGACTATGTTGAAGGTCTCCGTATGCATACATCGTTTGCATTCCCGGAGCAGATGAGGAATATCCCATAGCGTACTGTCGATTAGGTGACGGGCGGTATCTATGAAGACGATTAGTCTGCGTAGGCTCTACACCATCGTGAATGCTTACTGTTGAACCGCATTGAATTCCATCTTGAGTTTCGTCCTTATATACAACGACCTTAACGATGGTCTGGAAGTAGTCTGCGTTGCAATGTGGTAAGTGACTGTTTAGGCGTTCCATATTGTTCCGAGTTGCTGAACATGATAGTGCTGGACTAGCGACGGCCAAGCCAGGATATGCTGCAGCGCAAAGGAGCAATGACAGATCGGAAAAACTTACATTGGTAACGAAAGTAGAAGGCTGCAGTCAAATGAATGTATCGAGCGATAGCGCGTGCGACTATGGCTGAGCAAATGTGGCGCCGAATGGTATGTAAGCTTCTCAAAAGAGTGTACGAGAACAAAGTTCTCAACGCAGCCAGCGCGGATGGAGCCCGCTCCAAATGAAAGAAATGTATATGAAGATAGTTGGGCAGGATCCTAAAGAGTGACGGGCCAAATAGCAGGAAAGGCGGTTGGAGGGGTTGCTAGGCTATATGATGTATACACGGGGGTTGCAACATCCGAGAAGGAACAACGAAGAGCAATGGTCTCTGTGATTGACGCAACGGAACCGCTTGGGCGCAAGTTTGAGAGAAGTGTCGCGACGCGCCTTGGCTGCAGGTGATCTGGAACGGCCACAGCAGAAGCGTTCACCCAAAAGAGAGTCTGGCGGGGATGGTGTAGCGGGTGGTGGACCGGGCGCAAGGCTGCTGGGATGCCAAAAGGCGATTAGACGCACTTTGAACGGTCGCACCAGTCGTTGTCTCCATGATCCTCTCGGCTGGCTCGGAGAGGCTCCTCAGGGCTGCGCACCAAGTGCCCCATGTTATTGAGGCCGAGCTGTTAACATGGATACTGCGCTGCCACGGCCATGGTGACCACATGCTGACAGGGAGCTGTTGGTCGATGAGTTCAGAGAAAAGGGCATCCCAACACTGGTTCCAACTCGGACTCGAGTTTCAGCGCTCGAACGGGATGGTGCATGTCGTTTATGGAAGGATGGAGTGATGGGAGAGGTTGGCCATGAGATACGCAACTTCCCGCTGTATCAACTCCACTACCAGGGTTTAACCATCCAGTTTCATCATAGCTGGAAAAGTTTTGTCTCAATCGAGAGCGAGTCTGATGGCACGGAGCAGCTGATTGGGAGGGTGGGGGGTGTATCATCGCGTGTGGCGCGTAGTTTGGTGAGGGCGGGGATGAGTCAGCATTCGCTTCCAACTGGCCCACGTCTCTTTACCGCGTCGCGACATGTCCGAAACACTCTTGACACACGTCCAGGGGAACCTGAGACCCACTCTGCTCGCAACGTGTACCGCACCATCAACACATTTCTCGGTTTTTTCTGGATTGATTCGCCGACACGGACGCTCGGTTGTGTCGCGCAGCGGAGTTGTAGCCGCATTTCCACTTGACGTCGACGCTTTCAGCAATTTACTGCCCAGATGCACCGTGTTATCGCCGAATAGTGGCATCGTCAACTGCCCATGACCGAAGCGATGCCACTTCATTCCGTTCTGCTCGGCATGGTGTTATCTTTGCGGAACAGAAACATGTGCAACTCGTCAGCCGAGTGCAGTTCTATAGCACGGTGCAAGCGATGACAAGCTTCTGCACTGTCCATTGAGTCAGGATGACAACTGACAGCGGCCGATCGACAAATCACCTGCTAGTTCAGATGTTAGGACTCTTTATTCTCAGAATTCAATATTCCCATGACTTGGCGACGTTCAAAAAGAGTATCTGCCTTGACATCACGAGGCCGCGGAGCGGTTCGTAGCAATCTTGCCCTGACCCATGGACTCGCTACTTTGAATGCCTCAGTCCTGTACCACCACCAATTCCCCACATATTTGTCAACAACATATGTTTGCCACCGGAACCCGACTACCCAGGCTACCTGCAATCTTCTCATCGTTCGAAGCATGAACTCCACAGTGCTGCCTCGGGTTCCGTGTGGCGTCTACCGAAGCGGACGATGCGCTACAAGGAAGGACCTGCAAGCACGTAAGTGATGTGGCTTGGAGGGGCATCGCGCATGATATGAACGAACTCGATTCGGAAGAACTCACCATAATAATTGATAGCTATTCCGCCAATCGAAGTAGCTGCTCGACCCCCTTGTTTACCTTTAACGCGTGCATATTTGGTGGGTACTGAACCATTCCACAGCTACTCGGTGTGACTACCATCTTCGAAGATCCGATGACCTCCAGCTGCCAGTCTGTTCTATTCGTCACATCCAATCGCAAGCACCATGAAACTTGGGTGGACATACAGAATCAAGATACGATATCGCCATCACCAAACAACCTTGCAACATTGATCGTTTGCGGAACCTACACCTACCACAGCAAGGGTTACGGACGCGATATTGCGACCACATATGATCGAAGACGACGCAAACCGTGCACTGCAGATTTTGCAAGTAACAGGTTCCAAGTCTGCGAAACGATCTCACGACAGCCCCTCGTACGTCATGATAGACACTGTTCTCGCCATGGCTCTAGATCTCGACATGTGGACCTACTATGGAGGCGCATTTCACTGGACGTGAGAACACCTGAGCAGCAAGAAGAGGAAACTACCCCTCATCAGCTCGACCCTCAGGCATACTATACTTGGCAACCGCGAACGACAGCACAGCGTCGAGCCAGCGAACAAACTTCAGCCTCATGACGTGTCATTCATTAACTCAAGACATCCAACAACTGCCCCGAACCCAGCCGCTCATCTTCAGCCCTAACAGCCCTAACACCCAAAATCCTGGGATCGACATTTTACGACGAGGGTAATCCATGTCACCAAGACACTGGTTTTGACAGGCCATCGCTGGCGGGAGAGGGACGCGCGGACAATAGCCACGGCACTAGTTATAGTAAGGAATTTGGAAACTCAATTCTACTATAAACCTACTTCACTACTAGACGCGATCGGAAACTAGGAGAAGACTGTGCGGCGAGTTTTGCGACGCGACTTGGGCATATAGAGTGCGTCGGGCGAAAATGTGGGAGCGTGATTATTGTCTGCAGCCGAGGTAACCGAAGGGGTGAAAAGGGCGGGTACAATGTGCTGTCTCAAATTCGTGGTAGGTATTCAGGGTGATCAAGTAGTTAAATCGTGATATGCATTACATCTACGACAGCCTCATCTGGGCGCAGTCTTCCATCGACTCCTGAGCAACAACACCCAAACCAAGATAAATATCTGTCCATCAATTTTCAACATCCTCCAACCCACCTAGAGTTTGCCAATCTTGATCTCACACTCCCCACTCACAGTATCGAAACTCAAGCTACTATCTCCTTCTCCTTTCTTCGCTTCAACATGGTTCTTCCCTGGCTCATCATTCTCTCCTAAAAGTTCCAAATCCTTGCCTTGCAAATGCAGCGCGCCACTCAAACTCGTGCCATCAACAACCCCCGACCATTCTGGCGGATACGTCACATCCAAGCCCCCAGACGTACTCTTATGCGTGCTGACTAGACCAGACATGGCTACGTTCTTCGCCTTGTACGGCGAGCGCAATGTCAGAGTTGTCTGTCCCGAGTGCGTAGAAGTGTAAATCTCAGACTGATAATCTCCGGATTTGAAAGGCAGGATATCAGCTGTGACTAGACCGGCTACAGAGTTGAATTCCGTGCGGGAACCGTGGATAAAAGTGCCATCGACGGAGCCGACGGTGGTGTTGATGTAGGTTTGGTAATCGCGGTCGGGAATGTGTTTGCGCTTGAAGTCTGTTCGAATGCTTCCAGATAGCGAATCTACCATGAAGATAGCTGGGTTCGTGGAGCCTGAAGCTGCAGCTTGGGGCTCAATGTCGATGTTCACGGATCCACTTTTCGTCTTCACGGAAAGGAGGTCAGACAGTGCGTATTTCCCGCTTATGGATCCGGAGATGGTTTGTAAGTATGTTTGGCGAGAGGAAAAGTCTACAGCGTCGAGGGTACCGGTAGTGGTGGAGATGGATGTTGTGCCTTTGACAGTGAAGTTTGCGCCGGGGTGGATCTGCATACCCATGTGTGTGGTTGCGACTTTGAAGTTTGATAGTGAGGCGCCTGGGGCCATGTAGATTACTACCGACATGCCGAGACAGGCGGTGCCGGGGCGTACGCCGTCGAAGCCGTCAGGGAAGGTGGGGTCACCGATGGTTATGCCGGTTGAGCTGGATGCGTATGCGACGCTGTTGACGTCGACTGATGATGATACAGCGTAGGACATTTTTACCTGTATGGTACCAGCTGCCTGCTCTGGGGGTGCTTGCGCGACGTGTATCCAGCCGGCTACCCGTTTGTATGGACCGTCTAGCTGATGCACTGCTTCTTGGATATTGAGCTCGCTCGCCTTACTGAAGTCGTGGTGTTCGGTTCGAACATTATATTGCTTTCCACATTTTGCTGGCCATCGGATGGGGAAAGATTGCTTGGGTGCTGCTTGCGCCGCGGCAGACGGCGATGGCCATGGGACGGCGATGAGGCTTGGCTTGTCGGAGTCATCATCGATGAATCCTTCTGGGTGAGCGGCATCGCCTTGTGCGGACTGTGCCGACGATGGGGCGGTAGTCACAGTGGCCTTGGTACGGGTATCAGTACAAATCTCTTTTCTCCGCAGCATTCAACTAACTTGTTTGTCCCTCCGAACAGATACTGCTGCGACCATGAGGGCCAGCATCGCCGACACAAGCATCATCGCAAGTATCGTTCCAGCCACCTTCAGCCATGTCTTCTTGAGGCATTGCTGCCTTAGGCTTCTTCCTCTGTACTGCTCTTCTTTGAACCTCGCATCTCTTGCTTCTCGTCCATCAAAGGAGAGCAGCCTTGCGCCTTCTTCGCCACTCAATCGACTTGAGATGAGGCCAGGCGTTGTAGCTTCAAGGTAGCTAGGTGGAGGCCTCTCGTTGTCGGTCTCCTGGTTGATAAAAGCCTCTAGAAGCGGCGTCGAGCGATCGTTGTACGGTGTCGGCTCAATGATAATCTGAGGCCTCAAAGACCGACTGTTCGCTGTCGCTGTATCGATGTACATGTTGGGCATTTTAGCTTCGTAATAGGGTATAATAAAAGAGTGAGTAAATAAAGATTGTAATGGGCGCACGCGCAAAGAATGGACCAAGCCAGGGTATCAAGAATGTACAATGAGAGCAAGAGGATGTGGAGGTCAAGAAAGAGGCCAGGCAGACATGTCCTAAGTAATCATCCCAAGCTCAGGCATCGAAGCTTGATCTGCAACTCCAAGGGCTGGGCCGACGAGTGCGATGCTACACATTTGTTTCGGTGGTGGAAACGCTGCATGTTTGATGTCGGCTTGGCGGTGGTTAGTGGAGGCGAACGGCTATCAATTCCGTTGTTTGCGCTTTTGTTCCGCAGAGAAGTTTCGATCCGATTTATGACTGTTGATCACTCATTGATGGTATCTAAACATATACTCGATCGAAACAGCAAAAGAATGCGTTGCGGATAGTGGTCACTTGGAGCGTGAGGAGGAAAAGTCGTGGCTGGTGCCGTTGGATGCGACGTCGGACGATGCGGGCGCTAGGCTAGGGGCTTGCACTGTCGATCAGGCACCCCAGGGCTGGAACCTCGCAGTGCCTCGGTACGCATATACGGTAATACGTAGAAGTGAGAATATGCGAGCGGAATCAACCCGTTCAAAACCATAGGTAAGAGCATGTTTCTGCTGAGATGAATCTAGATGGCTTTGAGTATGAGGCATACGATTCCAAGGACGAGTCCTGACCCCCAGCTTGTCAGCTTCCATGTGGAACCGTGTGTTTTCTTGTATATGGTTAAAATGTGTCAGAATTCATAGGCTGAACAAGCTTTCTAGCAGAATTGTGACGCTGAAGTTGCTGCTTTGTGGTCGTTGTGTGGCAATAGTGAAGGGAGAAGAGAGCAGGTGACATGGGAGCGGACCCCCGAGAGTGGGTGGGGCTTGGCGGTTGACGTAGCGAATTGTCGCATGGCGGGCGTGTCCTTTCCAAGTCAAAGTCAACGTCAACATGGCAGCGCTGCAGAAGTTATCGCAACTGTCGCAGCCACACTGTGTGCTCCTCGCCGTACAATATGCCACCGAATCCAACATCCTAGCGCTACGGGCGCTGACAGCACTCCGAGACGGCGATCTGCCGCTCGAGCTTACCCTGAGCATAATCCTCAACTACCTCCCGGAAGAGAGCGACCCCTCGTCGTATCACGACTTTCTGCATGACCTGGCGACTGGGTCGCGGTATCCTGGAGAAACCCCCGCTGCATCCCTCGACATATCCACGGTCGAACAACTCTCCAATTCGCGGGCGAAGAAGAGAAGGCACGCGCTGCATCTCCCGCCTGTAGTGCATCCCCTCTACGCAGACGAGGGCGAGCTCGACTTGTTCAGCCACTTTCTCATACACCGCGCCCACCGCATTGACGCGCAGACGGGCCTGCTGGATCTCGTCCCCCAGCTCGTGGTTCCCTTTCTGGGCCATTCCGAATACCTACGCACATGGTTCATATCCACTGTCCTCCCGCTTCTGCGCCTCAGCTATGAATACTACCCGCAATCGTCCGCTACCACGCTTGACGAATTCGCGTCGCTCAAAGGACGACGTGCTATCGATCACCAACTCTCACACGTTCGAAACGCAAACGATGCCCAGATACACAATGCAGCACGGGACCTGAAGGGCGTCGTTGCCCCATGGCTATGTGGAGCCAACGACCGCAAGAGGCGGCGAATTACACGCGAAGGTCGGAGAGCGTCAATTGCGCAGGACCAAGCACACGAACCAGACGATTGGGATTGTCTGTTCCAGTGGCTGCTACATGCCTCAAAGGACCATCTGCCACTCGTTGCTTCAGCCATCGCCGACTGGGACGGCCCAGAGGACATGGACTTGGGTGGCTATGAAGAAGGACGAGACTTTGTCGATGACGACCAACAGCGACAATTGGAGATGAAGTATGCACGAACAGCTCTGGCGTGCCTCTACCTGGTCGACAAGAGCGATGTTGCCTCACTGCAAACGGCGCATTCGCTCTTGTCGAGGATATGTACCCTTCTCAACTACGAGCCGCCTCCTGACCTTAGTATCGGCGTGGGGCAGTTGCCCTCGTACGACCTGAAGGACCCTCTGCTACAAGACTCGACGACTGCTCTACTTAGGGAGGATCGTTTGTTGGACAGAGACAACGTCATTACACAACCTGGCGCTGAAGCATTCCGCGTCCTTGAGCTAATCATTTTCTCCTCTTGTGTTCTGTCAACTTTGCAGCAACCAGTATCCATTCGAGAGGTTGCTAAGATGTCACTACGCGACGACTACGCGGAGCAACTATCGTTGTTGCAAAAGATACTCCATACACTGAACAGCGGCTCCAAGAAAGACAGCGAACAGTGGGCCACTATTCGTTCCAAGTTGTTGTGGCTATGGAACTGGGGTACTGACAACCACGACGAAGATCGCCAAGCCCAGGGTATCTTTGGTTTGCTAGAGCGGAAGGCTTTGGAAACGGAGATACTGAAAGCGCTTCTGGAGAGCAATCATTTCTCTCTCGCGATAGACCTGTACATGAAGCCAGCATTCGGGCAGCAGCCACTTCTTTCGTCCGATGTCGAACAGGTCGTACTTGCATCAGCCATGCACTACTACGACAATGCGAGCAACGGTAACCGCAACAGGGGTGGCATGAAGCGTGCCGCCGATATCATCAACGCATTTGTCCCTCACTTTTCCTCGTCGTCGCGGTTCCGACGGTTTCAAGCCTTGCTCACAGCGACGCATGCCATGTCATTCTATTCACTCATACTCCAGCATGGTGTACCTTTCCAGCCGGTCAACATTCGAGTGAGCCCTAATCCACTGTCGCTGGTGCGTAAGCTGCTATCACAAAACAGCGGTAGTTATACCAAGCTAGACGACTTGGTTTCTATCGGGCAGAACCTAGTAGTTGCAATGCCGTCGACTATCATGAAAGAAGAAGCAGAGAGCGTGCCGATGGATCCCACATCGATTGAACGGAAAAAAGCTGCCGCGGAGCGACGAGTGATCGGAATGGCCATCGAAGCAGCACTAGAAGAAGATGACTTTGAGACTGCTTACTCATATGTCGTCAACCGACTAACCCCTTCGACCCCATCTCCAACGCCACCAACGTCGTCAAATTTCTTCTCATTCGGATCTGCAGATGCCGAAGACCATGAAGACGAGGCAGAAGATGTTGCGTGGCGGGCTGCTCTGCGCGCTGGCCGACACGATACGTCTCTCGCTTCATCAAACTCCTGGTCACAAGCTGGTAATGCAGCACGCCCAGACTTGAGAAGATTAGAACAGCGCATGGAGCTACTCTCGCAAGCCCTGCTGCTTGCCCCGCCCAATCGCCTTGAAGAAGTACTAGGAGTATGGCAACAATGCGAAGCCGAGATGATGCACCTCCTGGCACAAGAAACCGAAGCAGAAGAGCGCTTTAACGATGCAGCCGACCGCAAACTCCCCGGCGCCTTCGACATGGACACCATTACCGTACAGCCGCGCCGTGAAGTCGGTCGTGGTGCTGTGGAAGAAGCACCCATGGGTCTCTTTGACGTAGCGCGTGGAGCTGCTGCAGCTTTTTCCAAGACGGCATTTCCACTGAGGGGTAGTGCTCAAGCTGCAACTTCTACAGGATCTGCAGGGCCGGGCTCGGGAAGGGTTAGTATGGATGGGAGTGAGAATGGTAGTATGGATGGAGGTGAGAGGGTCAGGAGGAGGGATATGGTGGCCAATGCTGCTACCGGGGCGCTTGCGTCTGGTTTGGGTTGGATGTTGGGAGCAAAGCCAGTCAATGAATAGGGTGGTGCGTGGTATATAGAATAAGCAGGTATCTGGCGCTGAAGGAGTGCAATGCTGGAGGGCTGTTATCATACCCAACTTCATGGATGCATTGGTTCCAGTATACATCGTTCGTTGACTAGATACTGTGGCGTGTGATTGTTTTGACAATCAGTGTCCTCATGTGGTAGGTATATGCAATGCTTCCATGCATGCACCCGTTCCGTATACCGTTCTCAAGTGCGTCGTTACTTTGACGCGCAGCAATCACTTAGTTATGATAACGGCCACTGGCAAGTAGCGAGAACTTTGCAGTTGCCTTGACCCGACTCTCCGTCACAGTCGTCACTGACTCACTTCGGCCGTCTGAAAATGCGTTTTTGATGAGATTCATACACTTCAGCATCCATTCGTCATTACGCTAGTGGTACACATTGCTTGACATTGTTGTCACCCCAGCCGCACCTTCCCGCGAGTACAGCAATCATGCCGGGTCAGTCTTCTGGGGATTCAGGCTCTCCTCAAGGTTCGCAACTACCAGAATTAGACCGCGATTGCCTCAGCCTCACTTACGTAGACGTCGGTTCGTCGTGTTTGCGTCAGACAAGCACACACCTTGCAAAGTCCATCCGTTTGCTGTGTACAATTCACTTCGGATCCGAGTTACTGTAGCCTCTTCTTTCCACCTAACCCAGTCTCACACTTCTCTTTCTCGACAACCGGAGGCATTCACTCACTCCCTCGAACCAGCTACCACGGACCAACCTCACGCTTTCTTCTTCCACCATCCTCCAAGCTCAAACAATCATGCTCACAGTGATTCTGGCCTTCATCGGCATTGTCGCAGCCTTTGGCGCTGCCATGCCTACTTCCCCAGCCTTTTCAACCACCGTCGATATTGCCAATACCAACATGAACCGCGATGTCAACCCTAACCCCGACACCTTCTGGCAGGTCCGCGTCCAAACATTTACCGAAGACCTCTGTCACGGTGCTTACACGTTCCTCTGGCTCGACCCTGATGTCTGCATCAATTTCAATGCTGATGTCGAGAGCTTGAGGGTTGTAGGCCATGATGGGCCTGTCAAATATAATTCTCGTGAGTCCCTTATTCCCACGTCTTTGCTGTTGCGAGTTCACGGTCTTGCCTCAGATTCCATGTTATGAGGATGAGCAGGATGGTTAGATTGATGTGTTGTGAGTCAGAGAAAGCTGACATTGGAATAGTCAACGTTTACACCTCGCTTGGCTGCCAAACTGGTCCCACTGTCCAGCCTGTCTTGAGTCACAAATGCTACCAGAAAGGAGGATATCCGTCCATCAAGTTGAGGACGTAAGATCGCTAGGTAATCAATTCACTACCACACAATCCTACTACCATCAACTTCCGGCGACGTTACAATGGACATGAATGCTAAGCAACATAGTGCGATTCTCATAAAGAGGCTGAATCTGAGTCTTTCGGATCATAATCCGTTTGCGCACATGGTGAACGTGGAAACGATACAGAAAGTCATCAGTAATACGCTGAGACCTCAAGCAAGAAAGCAAAAGTTGGTTTGATTGTGGTTGCTTCATGAAGGGCATCAGCTTGATAGCGCTTTTATCACAAAGTACGAATGCAATGAAGCATTGGGGAATTCACCAAAAAAACACTTCGAGAATATGACATGTGATATGCGATTGCCGATGCTTCCTATCTACACCCAGAACACCATCCTATGTAGCGCCCATGTTTCATATATACGACATCTCATCCCACTCCGAATTCATATACAACAACATGATCAAACCCTATATATGAACGAATGAATAAACAACTCCACCGCTGATGCTTATATAAAAGACAGCATAAAAATGTCTCAAGCGAAGGGTATCCAATATCCACCTCCCACCATCTTATCAACACTCACCTCACCCAATTCTCATTTCTCTAGACCTACCTTCCCTCTTTACAGCGCAATAGGCGGCACGGCATTCAACACCCTCAACATCTCATTTGGTGCCATTTGTGCACTCTGCAAACTCCTGACCTGACTACCCTTCTTCAATCTTTGAAGTCCAAGAGCCAGTTTCCAGCTCTCTGTTTCATCAATAAGGAAGACGTATTTCTTGCCATCTGCATCACGCACCGAGGCACGGAGAATGTGTAGATTTTTCGCGGGCTGTTTACCAGTCTGTATAGGAGTAACTTGTTAGTACAACAACATTGAATGAGGAACGATAAAAAGAGAGTGGGGGCGTGACATACCTCGACCATTTTGAGCGTCCAAGCCTTGACATCCCATTCTCTTTGAGGGATACCTCTCACGTCGTCGTCGATGAACAGACCTTCAGATTGTATTTTGAGGATGAGTCCGTCTGTTACCTTGCCCACGTTGGAAACGAGTTGGGCGACGGGTTTAGGAAACAAGTCGTTGAAGAGATACACCGCCTTGATGACAATCTTGTTCGGGTCCGCCGTGGAATACGGCCCTGACCTCGACGCAGGAGGTGATGTGCGAGTGGTAGATTGCGACATCTGACTGGGCGCATAGCTCGACTCGGAGTATGCGGAAGACACATGCGAGCGTGTTGCTGTGGAGCGAGGGGGCGCGGTGGAAGTACGCGGTGGGACAAAGGACGCAGCATCGCTTTCACTTGGCTGGTATGTCTTCGCCGAGGGACGTTCATATGGTTTCTTGGGTGTGACGGTCGCTTTGATGGGGGACGAGTGCGTCGATGTGACTGAAGCGGCGGGCGGAGGGGGCGTAGCTCTGGCACCCGCATATGGATCGAGGCGTTCACCGCCACCGACGTTGCCATAAGTGGTTGACCGTCGAGCTGTGAGGTCTGGGACGGCTGCTGTGGCAGCAGCAGCGGCAGCTTCGGCTTTGATGCGTTCCGCCTCTGCTTTGAGTTTGGCTTCACGGGCTTCACGATCTTTCTGGGCACGCTCACGGGCTGCCTTGAGTCGTTCAGCTCGCTCGGCATCTGTTTTGGCTTTTGCAAGAGCAGCTTCAGCTTCAGCCTTTGCTTTGGCGGCAGCCTCCTCGGCGGCGATCTTCTCTTGCTCAGCCTTCTTTGCAGCTTCTTCGGCGGCTTTGGCTCTTGCCTCGGCTTCGAGCTTCTCGCGTATCTCTTTTTCGACGGCTGCGCGGACTTCAGCTTCACGAGCCTCTCGCTCTGCCTTCTCCTTTTCGATAGCTTCTTGTTGTTTGCGAGCTTTCTCTTTGGCAAGGCGCTCTCGTGCTTCGCGTTCGCGTTGCTCGCGCTCACGCTTCCGCATCTGCTCCCACTTCTCCTTTTCGGCTTTGGCTTTGGCAGCCTTAGCAGCCTCTGCTTTGGCCTTCTCTTCTGCCTCCTTCTTTTGGCGGGCTTCTTCTGCGCGCTTGAGTTCTTCCCATGCTCGTCTGCGGTCTTCCTCGTCTTTCTTCTTCTTCTCCTCGATAGCTCGCAGTCGAGCCTCTTCCGCCAGTCTGCGCTCCTCTTCGGCCTTGCGTTCCTCTTCTGCGATGCGTTGTCGCTCAGCTTCTTCTTGTCGTTTCCTCTCCTCCTCAGCAAGTCGCGCTTCTTCTGCCTCGCGCTGCTTCCTGGCCTCTTCGGCTAGCCTTTGCTCTTCAGCTTCACGCTTTCGTCTGGCTTCTTCTTCAGCCTGCCTTTGAGCTTCTTCGGCTTGCCGCTGAGCCTCCTCAGCACGCTTGCGTTCCTCTTCTTCTTGTCTTCGCTTTGCCTCCTCAGCCTCCTTGGCCTTCTTGAGCTCTTCCTTCAGCTTCCTTTGCACTTCCTCCTCAAGCATCCTCTTGTGTTCTTCTTCTTGTTTCCTCTTATGCTCCTCCTCTTGCTGCTGCTTCTTCTTCTTCGCTGCCTTCTCAGCCCGCTTACGCTCGGCTGCTTCTTCCTCTTCCTGCTTCTTCTTAGCTTCTTCGGCTTGCTTGCGTTCTTCCTCTTCCTCCTTCCGTTTGCGCTCTTCGTCCTCCTTCCGCTTGCGTTCTTCGTCCTCTTTCCGTTGTTGCTCCTCCTTTTCTTTCCGCCTCTTCTCCTTCTCCTCAGCTTCTTTGCGTTCTTGCTCGGCTCGCTCAGCCTTTTCGTCAAAAAAAGACTCGTCATCTTGTGGTGGCGGCGGTGAGCCAGCGTATTGGCGATATCCACCCCATCCACCATGAGGTGGAGGACTACCGGGGAAGCCGCCATTCGGAGGCGGTGGCGGAGGTGCACGTTGATAGCTTGAGCTTCCACCTGGTGTGTTTGCACCTGCTCCAGCGCCAGCACCAGCTCCGCCGCGACCATTGTAGCCCCCTCCACCACTGCTAAAACGGCCACCAGCTTGTGTCTGGCCAACCGCCCATCCGGCAAACAGCATCAAGACGGCCAGCAGTATGACGCCATTGCCACCGGTCGACACTCCATGTCGGACTATGAGGAAATATTGTTTGACGTGGGGCTCGGCAGCCTTCCACAGCAGGATGCTCGCGATGGTGCTGAGCACGCCCGCGATGAAGCTGTTCTGCTGGACGCCCATGCTAGGGAGATATATGAAGCCGCCCCCTGAAGAGTGCGGCGGTATGATGAAGATGTCATAGTTGCCTGGTGGCAGGCCGCCGCTTGGGCCGGGAGGAGGTGCATGGCTACCTTCTGTGGTCTTTGGATTGGCGCCATGCGGAGGCGGCGGAGGAGGAGGACCGTCGTCCATGGTTGCGTATGCCCACGAGGGCGACGAGAGTGGGTGCTATGGGAATCGCTGCTTGGGGAGATTGTGAGGTTGAAATTACTACCGGCGGCAGTCTTGGGCGGTCGTAAAGGGCGAGGCAGTGCAAGAAAACATCAGCTCCACTGACTCGAGATGGAAGCGAACTGCAGCGGGGCGGTGTAGGTGGGGTAAGATGCTGATCAATTTTTGCTTTGTGCAAAGGGCAATTGAGTTTGTGAACACGGTTGCAAAGTATCTAGGACGCCAACAACCTCATAATAATTCTGCTGCGGAGGTGGCTCCTCGGCGGTCCGGGTTTGTTTACGCCAAGAGAACATGGCTCGCTAGCGGGTGCGGGCCGTTGATGCTGCATGGCTACCACGCTGCCACCAACGCCCTCCCAAGCCAGGGGAACGACGATGCAATCGAAGCCAGTTGACCCAGATGCCCTCCAGATGTCTTTACCTGCGACCACTGATGCTTATGTGTTGTTGTGGCTGCGACGAGGTGGAAAAGAAAGTGAAGCTGTTGCCCATTCGACGCGCCCAAACAACACGTCACGCGTGCCAAAACAGACTCGGCTCCTCTTTTCGTCTCTAGCACGGCCGAGCGGTGAATCTGTCACCAAACGTGATTCCACGTAGGGCCAAGTGAGCTCCACGCATGGCACGCGTCAGCATGCGATTCGAGGACGTCGACGAGAGTGGGTTTTCGGTATTGCAGAGTGGGTTGTTCTTGCATTGGCGAGTGGGCATGGACGTGTGTTTTGATCGCTGGTGCAGCGTGCAGTGCAGAGTGCAGGCAGAGCTCCAGCTGTCAGCACCCTCATCTCTGGAAATGCCAGGGTGTCGAACTGCTGGCCAGATGCGAGCGAACCGATACTGTGTCACTGCGGGGTCGAGTCTTGTGAGACCAAGTTTATTTATTGTTAGGAACACTAGGCAGGGGCAGAGAACAGTCTGGTGTGGGTTCTTGCTGTGGTGTTGCGTCGTCTTATCGCGCGAGGCCCGCCAATCTTGATTGGACTCCACATCAACAGGTCACCACCAACAGATCTTGGGAGAGACTACCATACGGTACGCTGCAAAGTCTGGTTCCGCAGGTCGGATGCGCTGCCCATGTGCTATCGATATGTGCATGTGTGCGTGGGTTGGTTGATATCTTCACATCACACCTGGGCATATCACACGCCTGACGACTACACCCTCATCGCTGACTGACTGCACGCGTGACCCAACCACCCTTCTGCTGACTTCGCTCGTCTTCCACGTCCCTGACGTCCCACGCCAAGCTTATCTCCTCCGCTCCGATATCCGCCTTGAAACAACAAAATGTTGATCAAACATGGCTGTTAGTGTCGCGCGGTTACCCCGCCCCGCCATCTTTGTTGAACCCAACACGTCCGAACACACTCCGACGGCCGACAATAGCCATTGCGCTGGCACAACCCCATCTCAGTGCATGCCACCCGCGGCTGTCACCACCACACCACGCTCTGGAGACCTTCAGCCTTGCGGGAGTGGAGCCCTCGCTGTCTTAACCCGCGGGAATCCACTTCCACGTCATGCCGGCCAAAAATGCTTCTCGATCACGCCAGGCGTGCAAGACAAGATGGTAGCTGCTTTCGTCCGCTGCCGGGATGATACGGGACACGAGGGGGGTACGTACGCTACACTCAAACCTGCTGATCGGATGCAGGTACAGGGTGTAGGAATGTTTGGGAGTTTACAGCAAATCACCACCCACAATTGTCACCATGGTACAATGGTGATTGGGCGATATGACGTGAAAAAAGACGTGTTGCATCGTGATGCATACATTAGGCCCAGTCTAGTCAAGAGGCACGGCAATGACAGACTTTTCAACCGGGACGACCAGATTGAGAAAAATGGCGGTGTAGCGGGTGCTAGCGCCGGCCACCTCGATCACCCGCATACTGTCAACAAGTACTAAAGCTAGAGCAGCGGCACATCGCGCCTCCCTGTCCGTGTCCGACAAGACTTTAGAGGGTGACTGTTGCGTCGGCTACTCGTACACAGCAGGAACCCTCATCGAAGACATCCGACCATGTGGAGAACAGGCCTACTCTACCTCGACCGTGGGGATAGCTCCATACTCAACGCCCTCAGGAATGCGGGGTACGACACCAAAGAGCACCCAGGCTCGCCATCACGATCACCTTCCCGCCGCTTCTCAATTGCCAGCGACACCGAGAGCGCCCTCGAGGGCAAGCTCAAGCAAGAGATGCGCCAGCAGCAGGGCGTCCAGCATTGGGTCATGCCGCCGGATGTCAACGGCCTCAAGTTTGCCAGTCCCCGCGCCAGCCCGCGCACACGAGCCATTGACCCTGCCGACGCCCTCGGCCTGTCCACAGACGCAACCCTCTTCGAAGAACCCCTCCTTTACTCGCTGGATCGAATAAAGGAAGACGGTCCGTCACCCGACTACTTCTCCTACGATGACCTCGCCAAGTCGCCATCCATCAAGAGCGAGGGCGAAGAAACCGTCATCACAAAGCACCGCCCCTCTCACCTGCGCACACCCTCAACACCAACCATCGAATCAAGACTCGCCAGTGCGCAAAGGGCATCGCGAACACTTCCGCTCCGCGCCAAGACCAACGACGGTCTTCTGCAACTACAAGCCAATACATCAAAGCCGCAGCGCCCCGCCAACACCCACCAACGCAGAATCTCCCTCGGCCTTCCCATTAAAGCCGCCACCGCACAGAACGAGAACCCTCGCCATCACAGCCCGACCACCCGCTCCCTCCATCCATCAACACCCAAGAAGTTACCAAAGAAGAGCGGACCGACATCGGCCATCCAGCAAGAGCGTGATTTGGAGTACAAGCACCGCCACACATTCATCGGCACAGCATCCCTGGACGACTTCTTAGAGGTTCTCGACGTGTCACCCGAGCAAAACATCACCAACAAAGAAGCGGTAATAAGGGCATTCATCCTCCTAGCCTCCAGCGAGCGATTGCTAGCACGACAAGCATCACTCAAGCCCGATGGATGGAGCGTGCTTGCGCGGACATCTGCCGAGACGGTCAACACCGACTACGTTGAACAAGCAAAGGCCAAACTCGGGTCCATTGTCCTACGCCAATTCCTCGATCTCATCACATTCAACGAAGAAGAAGAGGCAAGCGCCATGGCAGTAGTAGAAGCATTCACTGCCGCCAGCCATCTGGATGCACAAGCGAGTAAAAACGAAGCGAGTAGGGCCAAGGCCTTTCGGAAGCGGATGGTGAAAGACGGTAAAGCGCTACCCCAGTCGTAGGGACGCTAGTTTGTTATTCTGTTATGATTTTTGGTTTCTTTTTTCCACTTTTCAACAGTTTGTCTCTGCCCTTCTCATGATAATGCGACACGTATGATGCCGAATGTCTTATGTTATTACTATATAGCCCATCTCCTTCGATTCGTCTTCACACGATGTTCTTTGCCAGTATCAGCATTTTTAGCGTTCCACACACACCCCCATCCCGCTCACCCCATTAGTTTCTCCCCTTCACCAAAGACCCCTTCCACCTCAACACCGACTTTGTCGCAGCACCTAGGATAGTTCAAAATTTCCCCGGCGACCTTGGCTTGTAAGGCGTGGCTGTCGATCAGAATAGATCAATTCGAAGCCGATATATCCCTGCTCGATTGTTCAATTGCATGTAAAATTTGTCACCGCTCCTCACCGCTCATCATGTATTTCTAGTTTCGAGTCGTCCATCCGCCAGCGTTCATCCTTGTCAGTCATAACAGAGCCTCACCGTCAACCCCTGTCAGCCTCCGTCTGTCTTATACGTCATCCCGCCCTTGGTTTCTATCTCGCCGTCTGACAACTTGACAGTTGCTGCCTTACACTCACCGCAAGGCCAATCTTATGCTTCGGCAACGTACACAGTACAACCCTCCTTACCGCCCATGCCGCCCTTGACAAGTTCCACTTTACCGACACCTCGTCTCAGTCTTACCGCCATGGTCCCGCCACGGACTTGATTGTGATGACTGCTCTCTGGAATCAAGTCATCTATTCCTAGTCACTGCGCCTCTGCAAGTGCGCATGTAGAACGACCTTGTGACAAAGTAGTCGTCTGCAGTCCCACTTCCGCTCTCACGCTATGAACCTATGCTGTTGTCGCTGTAATTTGGCATCAATGAAGCCGAAAGTAGGCGCATGAATCACGGTATTCGACAAGTCAGTCCCTTAGTCTAGCTGGACCGCGGAAGCTCGCGTTGTAACAAAATCAAATTTGTAGACATAGTAGTAATATCAAAAGTCGCCTGATTAGCAGACTCATCTCATGTAAAGTCGAGGTACTCTGTGAGATCAAACCTTACCATCAGCGCTATAGTATGAGATACTAGACTTTTTGATGACGCGACATCACAGTTCAAGCAGCCATCGGCTGCCCTGCATACCCGGCTATCACGGCACCTCTCGGGACCTCGTCGGCTAGTACAGCCTCAACACCACGGCGCACGGCCTGTACACTGATACCTGCGCCACAACAAACATCGTCACTGTGGCGCAAGGCGTTTCCATTTGCTGCTGTTCTTAGCAATTTCCCACGTGCATTATCCTCCCTTTGGTGATGGGGTCTTCGGTTCGCGGCTACTACGGCGATTCTCGTCGAATGAACGTACCGGGAACATAGCGTGAGCCATTCATCTGGTTTCTGGCGTCGTCAGCTACTGCAAAGTGATCTTGGAAGGGAGCACATAAAGCGCGGAGAGCCCCATCCACTTTTTCTGGTTCAGCCACACTCAACAGCCACAACCTCGAACTTCACCACTACCAACCAGACTTGTTCTTTGCAAAATCACTACAGCCTAGTTTACCAATACGGATCCCATCACTGCGCGCACAATGGCATCAAGCACAGTCAGTCACATCTTCTTTAACATCTCTAGTCTTTTTTCCTAACTTCCACGCCAGAGCACTATCCTCCTCTACTTCCTCGCGATATGGATTCCCTTCCTACCTGTCGCGATAAAGCGCGGTTGCACCGCTGATCTCTTCATCAACATCGCATTGTGTATTCTTGGTTGGATCCCTGGTGTTATCCACGCTTGGTACATAATCAGCAAGACGGAAAAGGTACCGGTTCCCTAAGGGGACTAAGTGGGCGGAGGTATTGAGAATGGGAAGGGAAGGGAATGGCGCTGGGCGTCTTCGGGTGTTTACGGGACCTCAGGAACTTTGACAATTCAACAATATTCATTTTGATCAGGGCAAGTTGAAGTACTCTTTCTTTTTCTGTTCCTGAAAATCGTACCTGACCTGGCGTGCTAAACCTCGGGAATGCGCCACATCTAATTGAAGAGTGTGTGTCTGTGCACTTTCCGCACCAGCACCAGTCCCAGCCATCTCCACATGTTCGCTGCAAGATGCACCACACGTCATCTCTCCTTTATCTCCATACATTTCATCCACTCATCCGTGCGAGTCAATCTTCCGAAATGCAGTTGCTGCATGCGTACAATGCTGTCCGATTACGGATCGGACCTCCGTTTTGATGTTGATAATGTCGTAGATCAGTTACGTTCCCGCAACAAGCTCCCCTGTCTTCCAACCAAGTGCCAGATGCATCTGCGACACCGCGACCTGCTCTGAAAGAGAGGAGTCGATCTCCTGCTGCGCCCCCGCCATGGAATGAGAGATTCCATGTGAACATGCTTTAGTAAATACAGCTCGTCTTAGCAGCGAGATGCGTTTACACGGCCGCCGTCGTCTGCTGCTGCCGCTGCCCAACCAGCTCTCCAATTGCTCAACGCGAACATCGCTGCAAATTCGTCATCGTGTTCGAAACCGCCAATGCAAGCGCTTCAAGTTTTCAATAGAATACTCAAGCGGCACAAGACTTTTCTGAACCCTTGTCATCGTCGTCAGAACCATATGGCACAAGGTTGGGGGAGCACCATGGCAAGACGGTCCATGAAATGCCTGTGAACTTCTTCGACTGGCTGATCAAGAGTGGTCATCCAGATAGGCCGGTAGGTTAGAAGGATGTGTTAAAGGCTTGGTAGGATGAGACGGAGGCGATGGTGTTGTCGCAGTCGCAAGCTATGCCATCGAAGACGCCAAAGTCGTCGCAACCGCAACTGCAAGCTGCGCAGTATCGTAAGCGTCCCTACAGAAACTGTATGTGAGTCTTATGCTAACTCGGTAACCCAGATATAGACCCGTACTCTCCTCATTCGTCCTTCCAAACTTCGCCGTCGCCAGCGCTTCTTCCGCGGTCTCAATACATACATCCGCCGCAACCCACCGCAACCCAGTACTTGCCTAAGGCACCTCTATGCGTACTTCCTTCCAGGAATCATAAGGGAAGGACACTGCGCGAGATGCCAGAGACTCATTTTGCGTTTCTCTGTGTGATGGAGATGTGGCGACTAATATGCCCTTGTCTTGAGAATGCGCACCGGCTGATGGATCAAGGCTTCATCATCTTCATTTGGGCTAAGCCCGAGTAGAGGGCTTCCACAACCTGTGTTCAGTTAAGTCTCCGTGCTGAGTCAGTTATTCCAGGGAACACTACCAGGTCCACATTTGTATGAGTTGTATTCAGACCTCTCTGCTCAGTCCATTTACGAGGATCCTACACCGAGTAGTCCGCAACCTACTGCCTTCTAGCCTCCAGCTTCGCGTGAAATATACCGTTTTTGCTTCGTTAGTCGTATCTGGAACATTATCGTCGAAGTCCATCCTGATTACATGGTCTTACCACAACAACAGGACATCATCGATGATGAAGTAGCACTTGCCGCCAGTGTCGCAGACTGTGGACGACACAGCCTACCCATTGCGACTTAACTCAAGGGACGTGCTATCAAAGCAGCTATGCATAAATCTACGTTTGGTAAACACGAAAGGAAGGTTGTGATGGAAGTACTGGAAGATCATCCCTGTTGGCTTCAGACAACGAAATTATGTCGTGAACATATGGCTGCACGAGCTGCGACTGACCAGGATCGTCGGGAACACAAGCACGAGTACCGCTGTGACTTTCCGTGTTGTTCTTGATATTGGGCGACGAAAGCTAGGCGCTCGCGTAAAGTTCAGCCGCAAACACGGGGGGAGGGGGCTGAAGCG
The DNA here is from genome assembly GCF_001642055.1 of Alternaria alternata. Classification (NCBI taxonomy): domain Eukaryota; kingdom Fungi; phylum Ascomycota; class Dothideomycetes; order Pleosporales; family Pleosporaceae; genus Alternaria; species Alternaria alternata. The sequence continues at coordinate 87,194 of NW_017306229.1, read as the reverse complement.
ACCAGCTCAGCCTTGTTGCCTGGCACCACAGATTAAAACCTCGGCGCCCCCAAAGTTCTGTTCGATAATTTGCGCTTCCACTTTTCGTACTTGGTACTAGACCTGTATCATGGCTTCTTCCATTAAATTCGCACGCTTCAAGAACGCTACTTTAGAGCTCTTCGAGGCGCCCATCGAATCCACAGATTACATCGCTTTCTCTCATGTCTGGGGTAACTGGGCCTGGCGTTCGACTGATGGTATACCGTACGAGATCAAAGCATCGGAAGAGAAAGCTCATTTCATCGCAAATGACCTACCGGCTTTGGTTGGAGACGGCGCCTTTTGGATGGATACGTTAACTGTCAATCAGCGAAATCCAGCTGAAGTCTCCGAAATCGTGGACAAGATCCCTACGATCTTCAGAATGGCTAAGAAAACTATTGCAGTCAGAGAATGTGACGGGCTGTACGACTGCTGCATTGCTGCTGTCAACGGTTTCGAGAGTGTGACCGAGTTCGTCAAAAAGTTCCATGCTCACGATGATGAGCACTTTGACTACATCTGCGCAGAGTCTTATCTACAAAGACTGTGGACGCTGCAAGAGTGCCTACTCTCCCATACCATAGAATTTGTAGTTGGAACAAACAGTATGTCACGGTTTTTGGCTTCCAAGGTTGATATTCGTGATTGACTAGTACTCAGATCAGCCAAAGACGCCGGCAGTGCGGGCTCAGACTACAGACGACGTCAGCGTATACCGACATCGGGCGGAACGAACGATTCTCGCGGATGCTCTCTGGGTCCTAGCTTATTCGTTCTCCGGCTCTCAGGGCATTCCAGCCATGAATGATTTCTTCAAGGCGTACGTTCATGGCGGCACCGTCATCAACCCTCGTGGCGCACAGCGAACTCAGGAAGAAGACATCCACACCGGTTCTTTTCTAAAGGTCAATCGGGCATCTCATAGATCCGCCACCATGCCCCGTGACTACATCTTCGCGACAATGCCTTCATTTCCGTGGTACACGTACCCGAGCAAAGAGGCTCTAACAATGTCCTTTGGGGATATCTATTTGGATCTTTACCAGCAAGCTGCACGCTCAGGGCATGCTTTTACGTGCAGGTTCACACGTTCAATAATCGACGCTACATGTACAGATCCCGTTATTGGCTGGCTACCAAGTCAACATCTTCCCAGTCCCACGACGCTTGGTGACTTCCTGAAACTTGTCGGACAACGCGTACCGGAAAATTCGAACGCCTCTTCACAGCATGTGCATGTCACATCGGTTGTGCACATTGAGGAATTTGAGTGCGACGATTCCCCAGACTTCGTTATTGCTTTGCTGGAGGCCTCTCTCAAAAACTTCCAAGAACAATGGGAAGAGTCTCATCGGGGCGGTGAGCTTTCCAAATATGGAAGCTATCCAAGCGTCCACTGGACCCTTGACCACCTAGACGCTATACGTTGTGGATGGTTACCTACTGACCCAGAGCATGCAATTCGAGTGTCTGAGTACAACGATCAAACTCTGATTAGGATCGGTCCTGGCCTAGAATACGAGGAAGACGATCTTGTACCAGGCCTTCGCAGTCTCGACGAGACTGAGCAAGAGGCACGTACTGATGAGACCGACAATGTTGCCTCATTGTTTGTGCAAGCGAGGAAGATATTAGACAACATGTGGTGCGCACACGATCCGCACCACATCGACGCTGCGCAGAAGGGTGATTGGGCCAGTTTCAAGCGACAGATGCAAGGTTTGTGGTCAAAGCCTTTACTACGAACTGTGTTTCTTCTTGCTGCCATGGTCAATTGTCGCGTTCCGTTATCAGCCGCAGCATGGGTCAACAAGCTCTTTGTCCCTGTGTACATTCATCACGGTAAATTCCTTCTTTCAGCCGGGCTCCTAGCAAAACACGCACGTCAGCCGAAGCGCCAGAGGCAACAACCTGGTTCCCTGTTATGTGTTGGTCAACATCTCCCTTCTTCAGACCAGAAAGCTTTTGGTAAAAATCTCTATCTGGTAGATGCCAAGTCCAAGGTTCCCGTTGGCTTGGTCCCGGATCTTATTCCGGACGACCGTACGGATGAGAGATTTGCGAAAGTTTCATGCATCATGTATAGTGGATTTTGCAAGTACATGGGGAACAACCAAGTGGCATTTGCGGCTTACCCGCTCAGCAGTATAGAGACCTCTGAAACGTGATTTCTCATTCCCCACTGTGTGGAATAGCAACAGCCAGTGATTATGAGCTGTTAGCGACATGCATCCTTCCAGCAAGGTTACACGGCTCTACTGTTACATTGGTTTCACACTATGACAATATCAGTGATATCAAAGGTTATGCATCTACTCTCCTTGCATCAATGAGGAATAGAAGCATCAGTCTCCCCTTGCGAAATTCTCAATGAAATGATCTCCTGCAAAACGTTGCACTCGCTTATGCAAGACATATTGGCACGCATGTCCAGTCACTTCCCGTAGAGGCTGGAGAAGGATGAATAGAGCTAGATCTCGCTGCATTCATTCCCACAGCACTACATACCATGTATAATAGAATATCCGTACTGGGCTGGAGAGCCCTCAAAGTTCCGGTATCTAGCCACAATCTCATTCTTGTCCTGGGAGGACGTGCAGAAGCGGCTCGAGCTTTGCTTCCAGGATCTCAATAACGGGCTATTTCCACCAGAAGACGAGCAAGATGATGAAGACGCAGATTGCAAGCAGTCCAAATTAGACTCTGGCATCGCCGTCTTCGAGGCACTCTTCCGAGGATCTGATCATTTCGCAGACAAGGACGCTACGACGCAATACATGTCAACGAGCTCGCAGCCACCTTCACGGGGTGATATTCGAGACTCACTCCTTTCTCTGGCCCGTCAGAAGTATAACGACGTATCGAACGTCAATCCTCCATACATGCTCAAACGGCAAATGAACTTTGGTCGCACATTATGCGCTTCACCAACGGTCATCCAGCTGGCCGTACTACAAACGCTTACGATGCCTGGCCCTTTGTTGAACTTGTATCGGTCGGCGGTCCGTTTGCTGTTCTCGAGAGGAATATCATCCTAGCCGATACTCCAGGTCTGGACGATATCAACCTCCTTGCTGAGAGCAGTGTACTGAGTCATCTACCGCGATACACAATCGTGATCATCGCTCGTAAAATTGACTGCATCTTGTCTACTCGTAGCCTTCAAAAGATGATCAGGGCAAGGTGTGGCTGTCCTGTGGCCGTAGTGGCTACGTGTTCGGAGGTCGAAGATCCTTCTAGCGTCGACAAGAACGAGCTTGAGCAAACTGAAGAAGTCCGACGGCTTAATGCGCAACTTAAACAGTGTGAAAGCGAACTCCTGTGCTATGCAGCGACCTCTGGGCACAGACCGTTAATACAGCTAAAGAAACGTCTCGTTCAATCTCTCAAGGCACAATCTTTGTTGACTAACGTAACCAACAAAACTCGAATAAGATCTTGTCACGGACGATCTCACCTAAAGATGTGTTCTGCGTCTCCACACACGATCATCAGCGCAACGTCAGTGGATACGCGTTTGATGGCTTCGCCTCGTTCCCACTCACTCCGGAACGGTCACAAATATTTGCACTGGAGAAATATATTGTTTCGCTCTGTGCGCCGATTCGGACTAAGGAACTTGTTCGACATGTAGCGTTCACGTTACGAAATCTCATACACAACGTAGAAACGAGGTATGATGAGCGTATCACTGCAGTCGAAACAACAATTGAGGGTGGGATTGGTGCACTACGCGATTCATGTCTTGCCAACATTCATCGTTGCATCGACAAAATATTCGAGGATCGTATCGCGGGACAGCTACTAGGGACACCAGAAACTGTCTTGCCTGCGTGCGTTGACGTGGCGAGAAAGTTGTGTCGCGAATCGCTCAGCGGGTTTCATCACAATAGGCACAGAACTTACATGCGAAATGAGGGAAACTACAAGTTGCCCAGATCTAACGTCCGCTCTTGGAATACACAGATGCTCGCGCCGATAAAGAAGGGTCTTGAACCGATCTTCGACGCTACGATTAACAAATTGCAAAACGGTATCGACCAGGTGGAACGAGAAATTTCATCAGCAATGAAGCTTCTAGAACTCAACCTTCGTGCTCAATGCCCGGAACCGATCACTGTTGAGCTAGACACATCCATCCGACGGATCACCCATAAGCCTATCGCACTTCGGGATATGGAGAATGTTTTTACCAACGGCATTACAGCTTTTATGCAAGAACAGAACGACCGCTGCTGTACGGACATATTCGAAAGGTCATACTTTCGGAATGACATGAGCAAAGTCTACGATAAGAGTTATCGGACCAGACCAACACCAGGACAGACAGTGAAGCTCGCACAAATGGAAATGTTTGAGCAGCTACTTTGCGACGCGAACACCAATCCTTTCAACGCTGTCTACACACGTTTGGGAGAAGCTATTGTTTCGGAAAAGCAACGTGTCAAAGATCTCTTGGAAGAGCATGTTGGTGCCTTGTTCCGGAGTATCGAGGAGGAGTTCGAGCGGTCACGAGAAGTCCGTGTGGCCCTGACTAACGAGGAGGCTCAAATCATGGATGATCTGCTAAACAGTACAGTGACGGCAGCAAAGGTGCGAGGGATTCTTGAGGAGAAATTGAAGGAGTGTGGGGTGGACGTGGAAGCCATCAAAGCAGAATTGACTGAACGTCAATCATTGTAGACACGAGTTCACTGTCGCTTCGCAAAGCGGAACCTCAGCAAGTTGCTTTTGTGATGGAGGTTGCGAACCGGGGTTGTGACGGAGGTTGGGATGGCGACAGCAGGCATCCTCCTATTCCGGGCCGACTGGGCAGATCGCGCTAGCTGTTGGCGCCAACATCCCCCTCCAGTTTCAGTCCTGACCTCCATCTTTCCTACATGACACATGCGTGCACGTCTACACGCACTCGAATCGCATGTGGAGACCACGAATCGTACCTGGACATGATAAAGTTCCGGCTCTTTGATCCGCTGTCAGGGTCAAAGGCTCAACTACCGCCTGCCACCAATCGACCACCGACCAAAACATGAGGCTGTCACTTTAGCGCCGTGACCCACAGCCACTCCTTTTGCCATACACGCCATTTTTAGGGTCTGTGTCAACTGCCAGGCCCTGAAAGTTTTACAAGACGCATGGGGCACGTAGCTTTGGCTAGCAGGCCTCTACGATGTTGAGTTTGAACATCCTGGAAAGACGTGACGAAAGCTCGTTGGGTCAACTTGCTGACAGCCGTAAGAATAGAGTTGGCGGCCCGGTGGGTGTATGCGTTCTCGTCGTATTATCTCTCCCGTCTCCTGTAGCTCGCTCCTGGTTACCAGTGGTGCGCTGGCACAGTGCCATGTTCAGGGTAGCGCCGGTCATTTCTACCACCCTGGTTCAAGAAGTCCAGCCTCGAGTCGCCCAGCTCCAAGACGCAACCAATGTATTATCTGCTCTCCATCTATCTAATGTTCCTTCGATTCACGTGTCCTTACTCCCTCTTCATGTTATGTGTTTACATCATCGTTGAGCTTCGTTTCCCACTTGCGTAGTCATGTCAGCTGGCACTCTTCTCTCTCTTGTCTAGTCTTATGTCCTACAATATCAACATGAATTACGTCTGTTCAACTGTGTAGATGTTGATAAGGCTACACTGTGCGGTGGTATTCGTACCACGAACGTTCTGAGATTAGAAAGCCCGGCTATTCTGCACTCTACGCAGATATTAGCAACTGTGATGCCACCGAGCTAGGGGTTGGAAAACCTCTTCAACGATTTAGCAGTGTGTTACTCCAAGATACTATTACCACTACTAGATGCTCATATGAATCTCGATATCGCTTCTCGACGCTTGGTATGATGAGTGACGAGAATAACGTTTCGGGTGATTTGGTGCAAGTTTTGGATTGTGCACCTCGAAGCTTGACTCCAAGCTATGCTATGCATGATATTCCACGCAAATCCAAGGTGCGAAAGACTGTTTCTATTAAAAAAACCCTCATGTCTGCTTCGCTTGACCATCAGATTTCTTTCTTGCACTTGCGCCTGGAGACTAGATTCCCAAACCGCACTCTCTAGACATGATCAACTTCGACTTACTTTTCCTTACTTGAACTCTACTACTCTCGTATACCACTACGCTTGTAGACTACGTTTATTCTCAACTCCATTGCTTTACGCAACCACGCATCATGAGTCTTATACCTGTACTGTTACTCGTACTATCATCACTCGTACTCGCCCAGTATAACACCTCCAGGCTCATGGATACAAACACAGCTGCGACATCGGAACCCGGAAATGTTGGTAGTGATCCGGACTGGGCGAATGCCATCACTAGGGGGAAAAGTCCCATGTGTCGTCTTGATGCTGCCAACGAAGTCGCGGGCAGGTTGTAGCAAGATGCTCGAAATCCACCTTCCGCACTGGCTCTATAGCCTAATCACACGCTGGGAACGGATCTCAAGCTATGAAGTTGGTATCCTAGCGACTGGGATCAAATCGAGAACTGTAACTTCGGTGACGACGACAGCGACGGGTTAGCACTACTAGGTAAGCTAATAAAAATTACCCAAGAGCTTAGCAATGTAGTAGACAGGGTGATCTGTACGTCAAGGCGGATCCAGATGAATTTTCGAGCATCGCAGACAGTGTTGATCGACTACAGGGAATCCTCGCGGCGGAACGCTTGCTTTCTTGCTTGCACAACACAAGGCTGAACTCGGCATAAAACACATAACAGCGGTGACGATCTTTCGCGATAACAACGACGATCCCGATAATAACGATACGTATGTGTACATGTTGTACAAGATCGAAGACATATAAGAGATAGATATCTCAGTACAAGCCTGTCGTATCGGCGACGTTGTGCTACCTCGAGAGCAAGCCGAGCTCAAAAACATTATCCACACTCGTAAAATCGTCATCGGAGATAGACACTTTTCCATGAGGAGCACGTGACAGTCGGATGCGATATGGGTGGATGCCGACTGAGGGTTGTGCAGAAGGAATCGAGATCGTAGACGACAGTCCCTTACATGCAGGTGTTGAAATTGTAGGAGAGCGCGTCGGACAGCGCAATGTTGCTAGTCTTAGTATGTGCGATAGATATCACGTCCCCGTGTGGAGGGAATAAAACCCACCTAAAACCAAGTCTGCTAGGGCAGTGTCCTTTTTTGTGACGTACACGACCTCCATGTTGCAAAGACATTTACCGACCTCACACATTTAGGATTCGTGTGACCAGAGCCATCGCATGCAAAAAAGCAAGCAATGACGCCAATGCCCCACCCGTGCACTAAGCATTCTCGCTAAGCAAGGCCCCGCGGCATCCCGTTCCATGACATCACAGCCACCCTTCTTGCAGTTCATTTCCAATCACCTCTCAACTTTCCCATCCTCGTCTTTTCGCCGGACCCAGCCGGTACGCTGATTAATACTGCATTTGTACGACGACGTTTGGTCATTTGCTAGGCTACGGCTGCGCGTGGAAGTGATAAGCTTCAGCGAAGCAATGATGGCGTATGATTGACACTAGGGCCTCGACAGTTGGCGGGTGCGTGTTTCCCTTGTGGGCCGGACAAGGTTGGAGACGGGGTTAAGATTTAATTTGATCTGTGATGGGGAGGATGGGATGCGCGCCATATCAGTTGACGTAGGGTGGTTGGCAAGCGGACCCTTAAGTATGCAACTGCCGTGAAACCTCAGCTGGAGGCTCGATACTTCCGCGCGGTGACTAGTTTCCTTCGGAGAAGAACCCAACGGCCCTTTTTGTTGACCGTTTCTTAACGCGTCTACTATCCCAACCTTCCGCGCCCGCCCTTGTCGTTCTTCATTCTATCTGTCCCACCACGCGCACTTCGTTGAACAACTCTACCTCACATCTCATCACTAGCATTCATATCCAGTCAAGATGGCGGTAATATGGGGTCTCGACTTGAAGGAGATGCAATGGGGCAAGTTCAAATCCGGGTACATGTTTGGGAATACAATGTACCACAACCGCCGCACAAAGTTCGTCATCTACCAACTCGCGATGATTCTCTGCGTTGTCAGTGAGAGTTTGGGAACAGCAGCGCTATCTGGTATGATACATCTTTTTGCATACTCCTACTCTTGGTGGCTGCAAACGATATGTGCCACCATTCCACGTCAGGGATAGTAGCTAACATCAGGCCAGATTATGTCGACCAGCAGAAGTTCGTCTCAAAACTTGACGGTAACGTCACGGTTCACAACAATGACTTTGTCGGTATCGCCTCGTACAACATTTTCGTTGGCATCTTCGTTGCCACCATCTTCGGTGCTGCCTTCTTCTTCGATCTTTTCTGGCCCGAGCGACAGGAGTCGAAGGGCGTCAAGACCGCCTGGAAAGTTTGCTCTGTCTTTGCTTGCATGGCCGCGCTCGCCGACGCCCTGGCGTATACATATATCGTGGCCAGCAGGAGTGCGTACATAACTGGTACGGATCCTGCGACTGGTGGTTCATTGTTGTCGCAGTTCAAAAAGGCCGGAGAAACTCCGCTTGCGTACAACAAGAACGGGCGCGCGATTGCTAGTGTTGTATTCTTGTGGCCTGGCATGATCTTCACATTCGTCAGGTACGACATCTCCTATTCAATCTTACCGCTCTTGCTGACCTACGATCCTAGTACATATCTTCTGTGGCACTCATTAGCCCACATCGACGCTCACGGCCCGATGTCAACACACGCCCGCAACGAGAAGGCGGCTACAGATGGCGCTAGTGTCGCGTCTACAAGTCTCGACGGCACAGCGCCAGTCGCACAACCCGCGCCGACACATACCAAGCCCGCCGTTAGTACCGTATAGAATAGGTTCTTAGGGGGCAAACCACGTCCTGCTCCTGTTGTTAGAGAAACTGAGTTGCAGGGCGAGAATTTCGAGATGCAGAGTTTCCAGGAAGGAGTGGAGACTTTGGGTGAAAGCAATATTGAAACAGTGCCGGCCGATGAAAGCGATACCCATCCAGCTTTTCGGATGGGGAGTCCTTTCGGGTTTCGGACGTCACCACCTGAATAGACTATACAAGGATGGACGTCGATTTGAGTCAGTAGACTCTTTGTACGATACACGACGAGTTTGTTGGGATAGATGTGGTTTATGGAGTATACCCCCACATCTGATGCGGCGTTCTTACGGATGAGTGGGATCTTGAGTATTGATACCCCAGTAGCTTGTTTAGTTATATGAAAATGAACCATAATATCTGACTCAATCACTGCATTAGTATTCGTAGTAGTCTAACATTTATTTCCGGTCATCTTCTTGTATATGCAACGATTTCCAGCTATCCACTTGGGTTCTGATCAGAACAAACGACAAGAAATCCCCAAGCCGAGCAGATCATAATTCCCGTTTGAACTCATGACTGTACAGCACCGTCTCGCCGCGCTCGCCCAAGCTCATCTCATGCGCCCTGCTAATATTTCGTCCCAAATCCAGATCTACCATGCTATCTTTCCTCCTGATACCGCGTCGTGTATGTTTTCCTTTTGTACCCTCATCCAGCATTTCCGTATCTTCGGGCAATATGTCATCTTGAGGTACGTCGTCGATACGAAACAGAAGTTGCACTTCCGCATTATGATCAGGTTCGGTCTTGAGATCACGGAAGATGGTGATGGAAGAGACATGTTTCAATCCAAGTTCTTCCTTGTGTTGAATAAGGAAGAAGGCTACGGTTGAACCGATGGGCGAGCCCAGAAGTACTAACGCCTCTTCACTCGGCATATTCAATTGTAATCCCGGCCAAGTTGGAACGCCTTCAGTGTATCCATGATTTAAAAGGATCTTGATAATAATTGGCACTGTGTCCTCATTCGTGACATCTTGGCCGAACCAATATTTGAGGTTTTTAGGAGTTGGACTGCGTAACCAATATGCAGCTAGGATGTCGGATGCTATACTTAGCTTGGGGAGCTCTTCTTTCTTGACGTCCCAGTCTAGATTCTGTTCTGCTGCGGCTTTGGGACCGAGAAAATCTTGGCCGAATATCACTGGACAGAGGTAAATTAGCATCTTTTCTACCAGACAACAACGGTATTTCGACACCAATGCAGGTAAAGTGTATCATGTAGGAGGGAGAATAGGAGACTCACCGCCTTGTTCCGGATTTAGAGTAAATCGGAACCAAGCACCAGTATTCTGGAGTCAAAAAGCGTCAGCAATGAATCCCTTGCACTAGTGAATTCGCTTCCCCCTTTTACTCACCGGGTATGTTTTCCCGTCGACTTCGTAATTTTGCTCATCGATGGGAACATCTTCCCCATCATCGTACTTCAGTTGGTCATCGTTATGCTCGATGGAGATACCGATGTTTTTACCGCCGTCTTTCATGGGAGTGGTACTTAGACCCAAAGCTGTGAGTGCAACTTCGATCATGTTCTTAACATCGGGAATTTTGTCACCGAAGTTGGCGCTTACATCCTGGTTGTATTCGCCTTCGAACCAACCCCAGGTTGCCAGTTCATCTGTCGAGAAATGAGTGTTAGCACATGGTTATACTTGAGGCGTATGAGTTAGGAAAGTCAAGCATTGTGAGAGTTAGAAACTTGCCTTCAAGAGTTCCTTTCCAGGGACTGCTTGCTGAGGGAGGTAGTCTCTTAAATGGGTCTGGCCATTGAACTCCAGTCACAGAATCAGACATATCCATGAGGCAGTAGAACATATTTCCTTTACCCTTGAATCTCTGCCATGAACTGTCGTCGGCGGTATTACTTGTGTCCCAGTCTATTCCTGCAATCTGGACTGACTGCTGGTCACTGGTTGAAAAGTGATTGGCGAGATGTAACGCACTATCTTGGCGATACAGGAGACCTGGCGGGGAGGGAAAGGAAGAGGAGGTGCCAAAGGGTTTTTCGACGGGTTTGGCGTAGACCATTGTTACGCAGACCGCCAGGGTTATGGAAGAAGTAATGATAGTCATGGCTAAGTGGACTTGGAAATTTGGGTTGATTGGGTGCAAGTTCATCCAGACTTTGGTTGGAGAGCGAGATGTACCAAGGGAGAGAAGTCAGAAGTGAGTGGATTAACCACCTCGTCATCATGGCGAAATACCTGAATAAGTGGGTCGGCGATAGATGATAAAACGACCGAATGAAGTGGCAAACGTATATTCACCTAAATTGTAGAGAAAGTGATTCAGTTTAGTGACGGTGTAAGGGAATAGATCCGGCCTATGCCCCTTGGCTACAACACCTTGTCAGATTCTGGCGAAGAATGGTACAAAATATACGCTTACCACCGTTTGTGAATCGCTACTTACTGTGATAACTTACCATGCCTCCAGAACTCGTGCTTCATGATATTAAGGAATAATGTGGATGAGCCGCGAGACGGAAACATTGTACCAACGTATTCTAACTCGCTCAAGCCCACGGCTTACCACCATCGTCGGACCCCTTCTAACAACACTCACCATCTGCAACCTCCTTACATTATAACTTAAATCCACTCTATCATTCACCATGCTATGGCTCCTCTTAACTCGCCCTACCTTACTCGTCCCCCTGCCTATCTCCACATCATTGTCGGCGTCCACCATCTCGTAGTCCTCAGGCAGCGAATCGTGATCCGCAACATTTTCGATACCTAAGACTGATGTTATGTCCGTCTGAAGCATACGGCTCTCTTTGTAATCGTGGCAAATGGTAATCTTGGAGATGTGCTTGTCGCCGAATTCAGCTTTGTGTTGGAGGAGAAGGAAAGCGAAACCTGAGCCAATGGAAGTGCCTCAACAATCGAAAGGAAAACCCCCAACAATGCTCCATACCAAGCATTGAGAGGCTTTCATCGAACGAGCAAGAACGAATTAGCCTCGTTCTCCGTACCTCTTGCTCTCCCCATTACTTCAATTATGCTTTCCTACCGACTCGAAAGCGTCCCGCGGCATACTCATTGCACCGAGACATATGAATGAACGCATAGTATATGAAAGATAAGAGAGCAGACCTGAGCAAGTCAAGAGGAGAAACAGAAAAATACAGACGTACGAAAACTCCCGAAAATCGCGATGCGTCAAATGAGGGAACAACCGAACACACCGTCAAAGACTTCGATAAAACGTCTATTAGGGTCTTCTCATCAGCTGCGCGACTCACAATAAAATCCCCTTTACATCCTCGAAGTGAACGATCATTGCATACCTCATGACGCACAAAATCACGGATAATGCTTTCACACTTACAAACAACACGAGGCTAAGTGACACTCGTTGCCTAAAGTACACAGAGGATAGTGGTCAGATCAGGTCACTTCGCCGGCAATATCTATTTGCGATCCTGGTTATCGGGATGCTGGTCGCACAAACGCAAGGTCTGGCTGTTATCCGAAAAACGAGAGGTACGTTACTCAGCGCGATTGTGTAGCAGCCCGTCGCAGGAAAACACATTTGACCATGTTGTATGTACCGGGGTTTGTGTGCTGACTGCACTGCTAGTCCGAGAAACGGATGTTGCGTACGAGAGACGGCCCGTCTGCCTAGTCGTATACTTTGTATGGGTGGCCAGTCGGAACTCCAAGGAATGTTTCTTATCAGCGCAACAGCTGGCGTGAGTGTGCTGGTGTCATCGCAACATGCCCGAAAAGCTACGTGCAGTCATGGTGACCACTCCATGTCATCACAAGACTACAATCTGACCAGTAATCTGGCCTGGCTAGGTGGTGGTGTGAGAAATACTAAGTATTGGTAACGCAAGGAAAAGGCCGTATTTGGTTTATCCCCATGTTCGAGTCGAGAACCGACGTCTTGGTACACTACTGCACACATGGGAGGCGTACGAATGCAGTAGCTCTGCCGTAAATCTACAAGCTGCAACCAGTACTTTCATGGCTGACAAGGCGGGGCAACAAGGAAAGTTGCCGACGCCGTGACTGAGGATTAAGCTACGAGCTGCAGTATCGCATGCAGCCGCGGAACGATTGGAGCGCCACTTCCATCCGAGTGCCAAAGGGAGTGAGATCTGAAACTAGAGTTTGGCGTTACTTGAAGGCTGCAGGCGGCGCATTATCCTGGCGTTAAGGGCTGTCGACGGCGCATTATTTTTGGGTGTCGGAGGAATAAGAAAGCGTATCGATAGTGGCTGCAGTCTTCCGGAAGTGTATGCTTGCATCGTGCAGGTGGAGCGGAATCGTTTGTCTGAGAAGAGCTGATGTCACAGTACTCTTTTAGCGGAACTCTGTTTTTCCAAACAGCAGTCGACACAAACCTGCGGAAGGTTTCTCCTTTGTACAGCATGCCTTGAGCCTACCTATTTAGTGCTGACTGCACACGCGGAAACGTGGGCGCAGAGCAAAAGAACTGGTGTTCGGCGAGCCTGCAGTCAGCCTCGGATGCTAGCATATTCAAGGACAGCAAGATGACGCACAAGGCCTGTCGTAGCGAGCTTCAAGAAGTACGCACAACAGCACCGGAGGAGCGGAACGAGATGCGAAAGGGTACATAATTCCGGATCGACGGCGGAAATTTCTTTGGTGCGACGACTCATTGAGTCGCGACAAAAGTCGTGGGGCTGGCACGCGAATTGCTCAAGGAACACGATCGGGGAGAGATGGCGGCCTCGGACTGTGTAGCCCAAATCGTAGCGATTTGGGCGCCAGCGCGAAGGAGATCATCAGGGACTGCGTGATGGGCTGCGCGGGTGTGAAGTCATCCTTGCTGATCGTTTTCCAGTTGGCGTCCGGGGAGCTCGAGGTCAGGTCCGAGATGAAGCAGGTTTGCGTGAGAGTGACCTCGCAATAACGCAGAGCAACGTGTTGCCTGCTTGGGGATTCAAACGTAGTTCCAACGTTACACTGTAAGGACCGAATAAAGCTTCGGTGAAACGCTATGAAATGCGATGCTCGCAAGCTGGATTCCCCTTTGTAGAAGACTCCACCGGCTAATGGATCCGGGTGCCCCAGCCAGTACCTGTCAACACGACAGCTAGTGCGACGGTGCTCATGGAACTCTCCTTTGCAGCAGCGCAAAGTTCGTGCAGCGCACAGTTGGCCTGATGGTCGGCTTCAATCCGCTGGTACATCGGCGAGCGGCTTGCGGGCACTCTTCCAGTAGTCAGGCGTAGCTCCACAGCACAGTAGAAATTCCACGTGTGGGCAGGGTTGTCTTTGTACGCGATGATCCTTTTCGAGGTCATAACCCTTGCTTCGCTTCTCATCGCTGGGACACTGGCACGCAGATTACAGTAGCGCGCTCAAAGAGGAAGTGCCAAAAGCCGTTCCTGGACCCACTTTCCCAGCTCCCCGCAAGCTCTAGCTCACGATCACAATTTCGACAAAGTTTTCTGTGGAGAAATCCGTCAAACAGCTGTCAAATTGCAAGGCGGTCGTGATTGACAGCGATGCTGCTGGTAAAAAGTCGGTGGCTGATACCAACGTCATGAGGAAGATAACCTGAAGGAGTTCAGACCCTGTAAGATGTGACGACGCTTCAATGGCAATCTCGATGGTTGAGTGTGTGATTGATAATGGCTAGCGATAAAGTTGGAGGAGCATGGACTGAAGATCGCGAACGCTGTTTGAGTCCTCAACGCTCCTGCACTGATGGACTTGTCGACGGCGTCTGTAGCAGCCCAAAGAAAACGACGTCCCGTTGCACCAGCGGAAGAGAGCGATCATGTCTACACCGGTGTACACCTAGCATGCGCATATACCACGCTGGTCCAGCAGGCGGTGTCGCGTGGCATTCGGCATGTCTCTGTGTGAGGCTAGTGGATAAGGACGGGATGCCCTTGTAGCTCGTCTCAGCCTGATTGTGAAGCACCCCTATCCCTGTCCATGTCCTGCAAGGGCGAATCAGGGTCGGTGCTGCTTGCGAATTATATTATTGGACTGGCATAACGGCTGCATTCTGGCAAATGTGTTTACGATGGAGCGACGGGCTGTAATACGGAGCAACCCAAATCGAGCAAAAAGGCGATGTCATAGTTGGTTCCGTGTCAGAAACAATTCGTCATTGGGACGGCTGGCCTCCGAAGTTGAGCAAGAGACTGCGTCAATGAGGCTTGAGGCAGAGACAGGTCAGTTTTTTTCCAGAAGGAAGCGATTGTGCGTGAAACCTTGCTGGGTCATAATCCCGGGACGTCGAACGCATGCAGCAGCATCCGTGTGCTTGGAGGCGCGGAAGGCTTGCAGCGATCCGCGAATGCGACGTGTCTGAAGAACGACCGCCGGCCAAATTTCTTAGTCGTGAGGAGTGCGCATTTTGTGTCAGCGTCGGTGAGCATGTCTGCGATGATCAGGGACAGCCTGGAATGACTGCGACTCAGTGTATGCAAGACGCTTCCAGAGGCTTTCCAGAACAAACAGCAGGCGAGATTTTCAAGCCGCCGCCGGGCCCACTCACCGCAAGCCGGACAACGCTCTCATTACGGCAACTGGCGATTTTGCTTTGGCAGCATGGTGCGCGTTATTCAGGTGGCGGGAGGGACATGAGAAGTTGTTTGCATGCCGCAGATGTGATGAGGGTGTAGTGCGGCGAGGGTGGCTCCTTCCTGCTTGCTGCGGACGCGAGGGTTGGTTGAGGGAGGAGCGACCCGTCAGTGGGCAGTCGTGCCCACGTGGCGCGAGCCAAAACCGATACCCAGATACCCGTCACAAGCAACGACGATTAAGCAAATGCGACAACAACACAGGGCGGTTCATGATACTGCAAAAGCAAGCTGCTATGAACAGGTGCTGTCAAACATGAGCCGCCACCTCTACAGAAAAACTCCACTGCGATCCCGACGACCAGTTACCCGGTTGGCTGGGAGCGAACGAGGACGACAGGGCTGCAAGAGAGGTGATTCAGCATAGGCAGTGGACCGGCCGGGGAAGCACATCCGGAACGTCTGTGTGGCGTCTCTGAACCTTCTCTTCTTGCTTCTGGCGTAGGCCAACAAACGCGACGCGGCACGCACGAGTCGACGCCGCCGGTCAAAGCAGCGAGACGGGAGCGCTGACACTGTCTCATCTAAGCCGCCTTGTCTGGAAGCGCGCGGTGACAGTGACAATAGCAGCGATAGGGTAGCAAGAGAGGACGGGTGAGATGGATGAAGCGTCTTGACCTTGCCATGGTACGGCGGAAAAAAAGAGTTGCCAATATCGCCCATCTGACGGAAGCAATTGACAGCGTCTCACCCTTTGCATCTGCATCCCAGCGAAGCCGTTGATGTGGCTACCTCTAGCGCAAGAAGCTAAGGGCCTGCAGGTACGGCTTTCTAGCGCGGCACTATCCAAGGGGGATAACCGGCTTGGTGGTAACAGTGCGCAGATCACCCTGGCTCCTGACGATGGCAAGGGAGCCTACCTTGAAACAGGCCGAAAGACCCGTCGCTCCCGATGCGCAATGTAGTCAGGGCTTTTGGTAGAAAAGCACTGTCGCTCATTTCATTTGTCTCGCCGAAAGGCCAAGGCCACCTTTGGCAAGTCAGTTAACAGGCCCCCTTATTCTAGCTGCGAATATAGAAGCTTCAGGGCGCCCTTCGTTTAATTCCTGCCATCATCATCTCTCACTTTCAAACTATCCACACTCATTCTACTCTCATCCCCACTCCCCAGTCACTGCTAGCCAGTCCACGGGTACACGACACTATCTAATAAAGCTCGATACCGCCTCGCCGCTCTTTGTATCGCCTTGCAATCAACACTCGCCGACCTTCGACACTCATTCTCGTCTTTTATCCAACTCGCACAGGCCAGGTGTTCAGCCGGCGTCTTACATGCTTCAGAGCTCAATCGGTACGTTGTACATTCAGCGCAGTCTATATTTGACTTGTTTGTGCGACATTATTCTGACTTATAACCAGACCACACACTCATCAACAACATGATCTTCAGAGAGTCAGAATCCAACAACATGGGACGCGGTGCCTACGATACCACTGGCACCCCCAAGCCTCCTCCACCACCGCCCAAATAAGTTGCGCGCCAACTTTTCCAGCGCTTGCCTCGCCATTGCCTTTTTCCATCGCAATGCACCTGCTTTTTCGTGGCAAGCTGGTTGTTCGGTTAGGACTAGAGGGATTGCATCCCGCACCTTGTAAGTCACAGCCAACTCACCCTGCATGTACACGTCCACTAACAACGCATCAGACCAACTCCACATGAATGTTTCATCGCAACCGCTACAGGCGCAACTTACTCGGTTTACGGCGCATCTTCTTCCACGGAGCCATCTTGGGATTACCGCCTTTTAATCATCCGCGACCATTTCGATTCTTCAGCGTCCTAATACCCCTGCGACTTCGGGCATCCACCGGCGTTATCAAGCGAATCTCGCACAGCCCTGCTCACCTACTTGCGTTACACGTTCAGCGACATTCCCTTACGGCAAAAAGTTCTTCTTCATTCGGCGTTCACTATAGACTCGGTTGGGCCCAGGCATAGATACCAAAAAGGACCCTCACTTTCTTTCATTCGGACAGCGTAACAGGTTAGATTCTCGTGCCGGCCCTCACCGGCATCAACGGCACGAGTTGTATTGTACTATAGCGCGTTGGAGTGGTCATATTGACGACCACGACTCAACGATTTTGTTTTCTTTAGACGGCTCCTCATGAACGGTATGCATGGGCCGCTCTCCCCATAGCTTTGGACATTAGACTGAGCGCCTGGGCCTTTGTACTTGTGTCTCGCGACTCAACTGGCTACAGTTTAGACTAATCAAACATCTACTCTTATCAATCTTCTCTATCGTG
The DNA here is from genome assembly GCF_001642055.1 of Alternaria alternata. Classification (NCBI taxonomy): domain Eukaryota; kingdom Fungi; phylum Ascomycota; class Dothideomycetes; order Pleosporales; family Pleosporaceae; genus Alternaria; species Alternaria alternata. The sequence goes on along the minus strand of NW_017306229.1, from coordinate 69,486 downwards.
ACGACATGGTCTCTGCATTGTGAAGCGTCTCATCCACCCCAGTGGTACGTCCATGTCACACGTGGCGCCGCGGATCTCCGACACGGGCATATCGATATGCATCCGCAATGGCAGCGATCCGCCTCCAAGCCGTATCGAGTGGCGACCCTTGCTTGTGCTACATGGTGGATGTTTTGCCAGACGTGCTGCGGGCGCTTCGATGGGTAGCTGCGAAGCTTGGCGGTAGAGTGGAGACCTGGCACTGCACCCCACGAATACAGGCGCGCCGAATTGCACCTCACCATAGCTCCACCACCACCACGTCTGGTACCTCTCTGCAGCCAATACATCCTGCGTAGCCAAATTCAACAACCACCACCATGGCCAACATCAACTGGCGGACAATCAACATTGACGCCTTGGATCCCGACAGCCCCGCCAACTTCGACCTAAGCTCCCTCACGCCCGCCGTGCAGCCTGTGTCGACGGCCGATGTCCAAAACAATGCCCAGCAATTACGGCAACTGCTCCGTGGTGGTGACAATGAGGGAGCCCTCCTAGGAGCGCTGGAGAACCCACCATATGGCGCAGACGACAAGGGAAAGGTATGTTGCGCCTCAGCATAGCTCTGGAATAGCTCAAGAGACAAGAGCGCCCCAAGTCTCGCTGGACTGGGAGCCATGGCTTCCACCTCTCTGGACTTGGGCTACCGACGACCAGGTCGGCAACATTACACAGTGCAGAACCAAGCTGACAAGCTCCGCTACTCCAGGAAGCCCACCTTGCGACCGTCATCGAGATCCTACAATCCATACGCGCGTCGGACATGTCACCAATGCTGAGCCGGATATACGGTGCACCAGGCGGAACCGAGGCATTGGACGTCCTGATGAAGTACATGTACGTCCAGCAGCCTCTCCTTTGTGCCTTCTGCCACCCCCGTTGGGCTCACCGCCAAACATGTCCACAGTCGCACATTCACCACCTCCGACTAACAAATGTATTTACAGCTACAAAGGCATGGCCCATGCTACACCTGCAACCACCAAACGCGACATCACCCCCCAACCGACCGGTTTCTCTCAAGTTCATACCCGTGGCGGCGGCGAAGGTGGTGGCCAAGCAATGAGCGTGCTCCTCAGCTGGCACGAGAAGGTACGACCCCACGCTCTTTCCTCACCCGTCGTTATCTGGAACGGCCCATGAACCGGGTGGCATCCCACCCTCTGCCGCACAAAGCACCTACTACCTATCGTTCTGCTTCCGTCACTAACACACCAACAGCTTGTGGAGATAGCGGGCCCAGGCTCCATCTCTAGGGTCATGAGCGATCGCCGTACGGTTTGAATGGTTAAACAGTCATCGCATTCCGCAACAATCATCACCAAGGGCGTTTTTTTGGAATCATAACTTAGGACTGGGCTGGCTGAACGCTAGCTTCCATTGCCTTCGATAGCGTTCAGTCCATACCGAGGCGCAGTAGTAGAGCCCAAGGCCCAACGGCAAAAGCAGAACCCGAACAAATCATCACATTGCGCATTCTCTTCCCGTTCTCCCCTCCCTTGCCCACATTACGATCCCAAATCCCAAAATTTACACAGGCATAATCCCATGGCGGAATGCGGAATAATATTGAACGCGCAACCGTCCTACAATCCTCTTGCACTCGCAATTTTCTTGCTATGACGCCGCAATCCATGTCCTTGCACAACTACGCGCACTGACGCCCATCCTTCTACCGGCCTTGCAGAACCCTTCTTCAGCCCTACTTATACAAACAGACCACAACGAATCCTCATTTCGCGGACACGGGAAACACGTAACGCTAGCACAGCTAACTTTCATTAAAGCGGCAACTGACTTATCGACGCGGCATAGCTTCCACGCGAAGCTCCTAGTGCCATGCTAGCTTTCTGAATCGGGAAAGTCCTTAGGTCATGGTCCGCTAGGTCATTTATGGATGGCCGTTGGGTGATGAAACGCGGGTTCCAAGGTTACGGTGCTGATCGCAATGGGATTGGGAGTGTGACTTGTTCGCGACGATGAAGGTCCGTTGTTTCAATTATCCCACCTGTAAAGTTCGAAGATCCAAAGTTTGTCCATCTTTATCTCTTTATCGATTGCACATACGCAAGCTTTATCCCTCAACCAAGGAACTGCACGTTTCGTGTCGCTGGACCCTGGTTGGGCGGAAATTTTGCTTCAAGACGGACTGGGACTGGTTTGTTTGATGTGCGAACGTGTTTCTGGAAGCATGTTCGGTGTTTATGCGTAGGGCTGCGACGCCGCGCTATACCACCCAACTCATCTTCCTCGCCTTCAGCTCACACAGGTACAGTACAAACTTGTTCGCGCTATGCAACGTCGTTCCTTGATACGAAGAGTTCATCGACGGGACGGGTCAGCTTACATACAGAGTATGACCGGCAGCAAGCTTTCTGCGGCGAGACATGACATGGATGGGTATGATGGTATGGATTACCTCGGCCGGTCCTCGATCGGCATATCACCGGCATGACGATCGGGAAGCGTTGACATATCCGTCTCGCGTCTCCGTCTCGTCTCAGGTAGTCGGCTATGCAACGCTTTGGCAACGCTTCAAGCATCATCGGAGTTGGGCGTGCATCGTCGGAGCTGTCGTCGTCGCACCTTTGCAGGGCTTGCACGTGGGAGACGCGAGACAAAGACGTGGATGCATGGGGGAGACGTGGGGCACATGTCATGCTGCGGACCTTTACTGTACCTGGCTATGACATGCAGATGCGTGCATGTCCGTTGCTTGTTTGGGACGGTGCTGGGAGAGAGGGTGGTGGCATGTCGACGCGAGTTTCAAGTTGCGAGTCGGTTCCGCCCACGCGACATTGGAGCGGATCCGCTGCTGTGTGAGGGAGTTGGCATCCGGTTGTAGTTGCTGTACTTGGTTTTCTTCGAGGCTTAGGTGCTGACGTCGTGGTCCCCGAGGTTACCTTTCGAGTTCTCGGCATCGGGGACTTTTTTTTCTTGTCGATAAGCTCCAAGGGTGAGATTTCGTATCCTTACTGTTGGATTCAAAGTTTATCGGATGAGAAGCTGACAGTATTGTACATGGAACGTTACCCATTTCTCGGGTATAATCAGAGTTGGCGACGTTGGTCTGAGCTTACGTGGAGAGGAGGGTTGTTATCATGAGGAAAACTCTTACCACACCTCTCTTACTTCGAGTCACCATATGGACCAGACGTTTCGATGCACCTTCTTGTAGTGACTCGGTGCAAACGGGTAGCAATCCTTCACGTCTCCCCTCTCATCTACCAATATCTTGCCACACTAACATTCACACCTCTTCAGCTTGCATGTGCTTTTGTAAACTTCATGGCTGTCTGTACATAGATCATACGTCACAGGACTTGGGAAGACGGCGACCACTACAGTCTAGAACAAATCTCTTCTTCTTCTTATGAGATCCATCCATCTCTTCCCGCTTCAGATCTCATTTATCCGAAGTTCTCGTTTCTTTTTTCTTCCACACCAAATCTATCTTTACAAACTTTTCGTCATGTGGCTTGGATAAATCCACATCAGGGTCTTTGTCTTCTCCGTTGCTTCTTTTTCTCTTTTCGTATCAATCCTTATCTATGCGAGATTCGGGCGTCTTTCGTGGCTTGATCGTCGCGTCACTGTGGCTTGAACTCACACAGGGTCTGTTTCCTTTTTCCTTGCTTTTCTGTCGCAAAAGAAGGTGTGGGTAAGGTGGATACAGCGGGCGGTGTGGATATGGGAAAGCGAGGCTGTTTCGTCCTCGTGGGTGTGCCCTGTTACGTCGTTCCGGCAGAAGGAAAAACGTGGAGGTGTGGTACAGTTATGGGATAGGGTATGTGGCAACGACATGTGTGGAGATGAGAAGCCTAGCTCTGAAGATGATAATACTCGGGGTACTCCGTTAGTTCTGCTTTCGGTTTCCAAATGATTTAGCTGTGGTAGCGGAACGCCTTCGTCGCGTATGCGTGAAGTCAGTTGTTATTAGATGAGGCAAGACGGCCCAACACACTCGACCAACTCAGTGTAATGATATCAACACAGGTGTATCTTCCACGCAACTCGTATTCGCTATCTGTACCTATATAATACAATGTCTTTTTAAATGTTAAATGTTTAGTTTTCTATCGTTGTGATTTGATCGACACTTTTCGGAGCTACATCAATATCAATATCACTATTGTTGTGGTGCGTCTTGTCTTCCTGGGATATATTTACATTGACGTTTTTCTACCCCAAACTCCAATTTGATGCACTTGCCGAATGTTTCGAGAGAAAACGTGCTATGCTGCGCGCATGGTAGTCGCGCTCTTAGACGCACGTCATATCCAATTTCCATCGCAGTGGAGACAAGATGGTCACCTGTGGATGGAAACGAAGCCTTAGTTGGAAAGTCTAAGGTATAAAATCGGCTGAGAATGCAAGTTTAGGTATGTAGGGCACAGCTTTAATATTCGAAGAGATGTCTGTCTTGATCTTCAGTGTTTCTCTAATCATACCTCTACTATCGTCAGCGTTGCTAGTGTGCCTATTGGCTATGGGTTAGGTATTATCACCATTGGCCAGTGTCACAACTGTCGCTTGTGGTTGTCGTCTTAATTCTCGCTATCGCCTAAACCAATATTCTTATCATAGTTGTTGCTGGTGTCCCTATCATCGCTGATGTCGTTGTCGCAAGCATCACCACGATGGACACTATACATACATGATAGCAAGGGCATAACGTGATTCCTGATTGGGGTGTTACAACAGGAAGCCTGCCGCTAGTAGATACCTCGAGCAATTGCATATCACACCATAGCCTTTCCACCCACCATTATAGCATTGCAACAAGAGGTTTCGTGATAAGTGACTTATGGATTTTGACGGCAGTCCAAGCTAGGTATAAATCCAAAGCCAATGAACATAGATGATACTGACAAGGAAAATGAATAGGAAACAAATATCAAGGGTATCGCGGCCTTCTACAGGACACCAGCGCCATGCAGATCCAAGCCAGCCACCCATCCAGCACCATATACTACATCAAGACCCATAACAGCCAATTCATACCAACGTCCAAAACGCAGTCCTAACCGCTCATTCGTCTTTCTTATCATCACCATCATCGTCATCGTCATCATCCGTCTTCCCCGCTACAGTTTCCATCTCAACCTCTCCTTGCACGTTCCCCTTCCTATCCCTTGTAGTAATCCTGTACTTACCCCCCTCCCAAAGATCTTTGAACGTAAGCTCCTTGGTCCTGCCCAAGCTCTCAATAGCACCAATACGCTCCAGCGTCGCTTCCAAGAAATCCTCAAACCCGGGTTCAGCGCAGATTTCGTTGAAGGCGCGTTGCATAGGCACAGAGTCTGCGCGAACGACAGCGTGTGAGTCGATGGAGAAGATAGATAGGTCATGGTGTTGACGAATAAAGTCGGAGCGTGTCATGACGAAGCGGGCGCGGTGGAGAGGGATGGAAGGGAGGATGTGGCCAACTGCTGGGTCATGGTTTACGTCCATTTCGTTAAACTTTTTGTAAAGAGCGTTGGCAAGAACCATTGCTGTGGACTATTTTGGTCAGCCCAACATTAACGAACAAGAGAGCTTGTGTGTACATACCGCATACTTCTGCTGGTCCATGACGTCGTCGTCCATCTCCTCGCCTAGAATCGCGCAGTTGTTCAGGAACCAGATTTTCTCCATTTCGCAGATGGTGTCACATTTCTCGATCATGTTTTCTGACTTCGCTACGCGGTTTAGGAAGGTCAGACGGCCCCCGACTTTGTCGTATACTTCTTCCAGAATAGACTCGTGGACTTTCTCGCCATAATACTTCATTCGGTAATTCTTTAGAGCTTGCATGGCGCGATCTTTGGTCAAGTCTTTGATCTGGTGTACTTCCATGCGTGTTGCATACTGCTTGAGTCTTTCAAATACCCAGTATTTGTCTGAGTTAATGATGATAGTTGCGAGGTTGGCGGCTGCCCATTGCTCCGCGCGTTGTTGAATGAGCTCGAGAAGGTCCCTACCATCTTCATTATCTCGGATGAGATGTGCGGAATTGATGATAAGGATGAGCGGTCTTCCGACTGTCGCACGGCGTCTCAAAGCCACCTTCTCCAATTTGTTGAATGCTCGTTCAATATCCAGGATAGCACCAGCGTCGCGAGGTCCACGGATAGAGAAAAGCGACCCGATGTTGTCTTCATGGTATTCAAAATCGAGACATCGGCCAAGTCGGACACGGAAGACTTCCAAATCTGCATGTGCTTCCATCATCGAACATCCTTCACCATTAATCTTATCCATGGCGTCGATGAGCATAGATGTCTTGCCTGTGCCCTTTTCGCCTAGGAGCAGGTGATAGCGGCCTTTTGTCTCACCCCAGACGATTTTGTCAATCTTCTCTTGCTCATCACGTGGGATCCAGCGATCATAGTCCTTGTCATCACCATCCATGTCTTTGGTGACTTGTAGTCGTGTAGGTTCACCCGTTTTCGGCATCTCTTTCCCAGTTGCTGCAAGCTCTAATACAGGATCCCCCTCCCGAAAAGCGTTCTCCATCTTTTCGAGAACATTCCATTTGTAGTACTTGGTATAGCCGATGCCGACACATCCTAGGATGAAAATACTGGCTCCAGTGGTGGCAGCAGCCTCGAACATTTTCCAAGCCGTGCTCTTCCATGCTGCCTTTTTTGCCTCGCGCTTTTCCTCTTCAGCCTCTTCTTCTGCTTCGGCCTGCTCAACGGCATCGTCAATTGGGTTTGGCGCGTCATTGCCAGGAGTTGGAGGACCGGATTGGCCACTCAAAGCGCGCGCCAACGATGGATGGAACAACCTTGTTCCTCGCAGTACCGGGCCAGCCTGCTGGGACCGGTATGCGAGCGGCTGTCTTGTCAAGGCGGCATGTGAGCGCGCAATGTGTCGTAGCATTAACATTATTGACGTTGGCGCGTTACGTTGGGTGTCGCGTGCTTTTACACGTGTCAAACGTAGGCGCCTGTCAGGGGTTCAATGGAGTAGGAAATGAAGGAGAAATAAACGAGAGACAGAGACGCGTGAAAGGAGAGATAATTGAGATGGACGGGACGAGATTGGAGGAGAGAGACGCCAATGGAGGCACCGCGGTCTTGTTACGCCGGTGTTGCGATAATTTGGCGCAGGGGCCAAGTGCGAGTGCCAAGTGCGGGCAGGAGCGCGACAGCATGGTGGAGTTGTACACATCCATATCGATAACTACCTGGCGATGACATGGGCGACGGATTCTAGAGGTGACGAGTGAGCGTGTAGGTCATGGTAATCTCAGAATTACCACTTTCCCACCCCCCGGTAACATGGGGGCCGTCTTTCCGACGACATGTGTGGCCTCGGAAGTGGAGAGCGAGCTTAGCGGACCATCCCGGCGCCCTCAAGAAAAATATTCTGGAGATGTGACCGGCGCAGTCCCCTCTCTCCCATACACTCCACGCATGTCATTGTACATTAATGCGCCTATCTTGTACATTACCTTCTTTCACTAGACCGATTCCCTCTTTCCGTAGTCGTTCTTTCCTGGGGTTGTAGGATTTATCGATATATCTCACGCCCGCCATCATGGCCGCTAGTACCAATGACGCTTCCAAGTCTGGTGAGCTTCCCGCGCCCGCACACGACACCAGCCTTGATGGAAATTTTCTCGGGGCACAATAGGAACCCGTGCAGCTTTTGGAAATAGCATGGCTAACGAGATTGATACAACAGAGGTCGAGAAGACTCCCAGCAAGGACGTAACTACAGATGGACCAACTGAGGGCACAGAGGAAGATGGCGCTGGCCAAATGCCAGACAGTATGTCAATCAACGACGCAAGTATGAGAGTCGACAGACTGATCACGTCTAGACATTTTCCAGGTCACCATCAAGCTCCCACATGAGCCATTCGAGATGCCAATAACGGTGTGTACGTAAAAGAAAACATAGTCAACGAAAACTCATTTCCGCCAGATCTCGACGGCCGAGCAGGTGCAAGACCTCCGTCAGAACATCATCGAGACGCCGCATACCTTCCAGTACTCATGCTTTCACCTAGAGCATGATGGCGAGCGAATCAACGATTACGTCGAACTCTCTGAAGTCAAGGGACTAAAGGCCGACTCGGTGCTCACTCTGGTCGAGGATCCGTACACGGAGAAGGAGGCGCGGTTACATGTTGTCCGCGTGCGGGAGCTCATCGGCGCTGCTGGTGACCGCACCGATGCGCTGCACGGCATCATGGCCGGACTGTCATTGCACGACACTGTGGGACACGAGCAGGCCTCGAAGCCAAAGGCCGATGGCCCGGAGCAGTCTCCACTGGCCGACTACGACTTCAAGGCATCAGGCGCTATCAAGAACCTGCTGCCTCCCACTGAAGAGGCCGCGCCCAAGACGATCAAATCCATCGCCGTATCGCCTTGGAACCCCCCGCCATACCACCTCCGGTCCAAGGGCCACCTGCTGTACCTGGTAGTCACCACCAACGAGAACGAACAACACCACATCACAGCTCACGTCTCTGGCTTCTACGTCAACAAATCGTCGAATGCCAGTTTCGATCCGTTCCCACGACAGCCACCAAAGGACAAGCAGGCACACTCGCTTCTCACTCTACTTGAGGAGCTGTCGCCGTCTTTCCGCTCTTCGTTCCAGGAACTGCTCGAGCACAATGCGAAGAAGGAGTTGCTTACCATCTTCCAGCTCTCCAACGCCATCCCCGCCAACCCCTGGCTGGTACCCGCACCCACCTCGTCCCTCACCCCACATCAGCCAGATCTGGCGCGGACACAGGAGAGCTACCTGATCTCAGGTGTTGAGAACACCGAGACACTCCGTGACTGGAATGAAGAGTTCCAGTCGACCAGGGAGATGCCAAAGGAGGCTGTCCACGACCGCGTCTTCCGCGAGCGCCTTACTTCGAAGCTTTTCGCTGACTACAACGATGCTGCAACCCGTGGTGCCATGTTGGTAGCACGGGGCGAGATTGCGCCCCTCAACCCTACCGAGGCCAAGGATGCGCAGATCTTCGTGTACAACAACATCTTCTACTCGTTTGGTGCTGACGGCGTTGGCACATTCGGCGCCGAGGGTGGTGACGAGGCTGCACGCGTAGCGGTCGGCAAGGACGTTTTCGGTGTCCGCGCTGTAAACAACCTTGACATTCAGAACCTCTTCACCTCTGGAACCGTTGTCGTAGACTACCAAGGAAAGCGTATTGTCGGCCAGAGCATAGTTCCCGGAATCTTCAAGCAGCGCGACCCCGGTGAGCACCAAATCGACTACGGTGCGGTTGAGGGCAAGGAGATTGTCGCCGACGACAAGTCGTTTGTCCCGCTGTTCGAGCAGCTCTCCAAGGCGCTGCGCGTCAAGAAGCATCCCGTCTGGGACAAGGACAATGTCCGTCACGAGCTTGAGGGAAGTGTTGAGACTAAGGGTCTGATTGGTACGGATGGCAGGCGCTACGCTCTGGACCTCTACCGCCTCACACCTCTCGATGTCGCCTGGATAGAGGCGCACTGGACTGAACCCAGCAAGGAGGGTGAATCGAAGCCATCAGACAAGGACTACCCCCACCGTATGACAACGCTCCGTCCTGAGCTTGTAGAATCATACGGCAGGCTCAAGCTTCGCGAGTATGTCAAGAACGAGATGGCCAAGAAGACGACAAAGAAGGACGAAGCTTCTGCAAAGCAGACCAAGGCCGAAGAAAGCTCGTCAGAGGAGGAATCTTCGGAAGAGGAGTCTTCTGAAGAGGAATCATCCTCGGAAGAGGAAGACTCTGATGAGGAAGAGGAGAAGGAGGAGAATGCCCCCAAGGCCAAGAAGCTCACAAAGGCAGAGAAGAAGGCTGCGGAGAAGGCTGCCAAGGTCGCAAAGAAGGATTCTGAGAAGAAGCCCGATGCTGAAGACCCAGAGCAGGAGCGCGTCGACATCTCTGGTTTCTCGTTTGCGCTTAACCCTGACGTCTTCTCTGGCCAGAACCCGCAATCTGAGGAGGACAAGAAGGAGTGGGAGAAGGACGAGGCCGAGGTCCGTGCTGCTTGCGAGCACCTCACATCAGAGGTCATTCCCCGTATGATCCAGGAACTCAAGGATGGCGAAGTCGGCTTCCCAATGGACGGCCAGTCTTTGAGCAACCTCCTGCACAAGCGGGGTGTGAACATCCGCTACCTCGGAAAGCTCGCCGAACTGGCTGACCAGGAAGACCCGAGACTCCAGGCTCTGAAGCGTCTTATTGTCCAGGAGATGATTGCACGTGGTTTCAAGCACTTTGCCAATTCCAAGCTGCGTAACGTGTCTGCGCCTTTCGCAGCACCGACCGCTGCTCACCTGCTCAACTGCTTGCTCGGCGCTGACGTTAGCGCGAAGCCTGTAGCTGAGTGTGACAACGATCTTAAGAAGATGTACCCCGAGGACGACTTCAGCTTCGAGAAGCTCACACCCGAGACTCTGAAGAAGGAGGTCCTCGCCCAGGTTGCTCTGCGATACCGCTACAACCTGGGAGATTCGTGGATCGAGTCAGGCAAGGAGCTTCAGATGCTCCGTGAGGTCTCACTCAAGCTGGGTCTTCAACTGGAGTCCAAGCCATACGCCTTCACCAAGGCGGCGTTTGAGGCAAGCGCTCCGGCTGAGAAGCCCGCTGCGCCGCAAACAAATGGCCACTCCACATCTAGCAAGAAGAAGAAGAACAAGTCTACATCCACTCCGCCAGTGCGCACAGTTAGCCCCACTGTCGCCCTTGCTCCACAAACCTTCCATGCGGACGATATCCTGAACATCGTACCTGTCATCAAGGAAGCTTCACCTAAGAGCTTGCTAGCTGAGGAGGCACTGGAGGCTGGTCGCATGTCGATTGCTCAAGACCAGAAGGAGCTAGGACAGGAACTGCTTCTGGAATCTCTCCAGCTCCACGAGCAGATCTACGGTGTTCTGCACCCTGAGGTAGCCAAGGCCTACCACACCCTGTCTAACTTGCTCTACAGTCTCGACGACAAGGTCTCGGCTCTTGAGCTTGCACACAAGGCTATCATCGTGTCTGAGCGCACTCTTGGTGTTGACCACGCTGACACCGTGCTTGCCTACCTCAATGTTGGTTTGTTCGAGCATGGTTCGGGTAACACCACAGCTGCTCTGATCTACGTGCGTCACGCTCTTGAGCTATGGAAGATCATCTATGGACCTGACCACCCTGACTCTATCACCACTCTCAACAACGCTGCTGTCATGCTGCAGGCCGCAAAGATGTACCACGAGTCCCGTCTCTGGTTCGAAGCATCGCTCGCCGTCTGCGAGGACGTCTGCGGCAAGAACTCGATCAACACAGCTACCCTGCTGTTCCAGACCGCCCAAGCTTTGGCGCTTGACAAGGACATGCGCGGCGGTGTCAACCGTATGCGCGAGTCCTACAACATTTTCAAGGAGGTTCTCGGTGCTGAGGATCGCAACACCAAAGAGGCTGAGAGCTGGCTTGAACAGCTCACTCACAGCGCAGTCTCTCAGGCCAAGCAGCTCAACGACCTCGCTAAGACCCGCATCCGTCGCATGCAGCTTCCCGGCCGCAACCCACTTCGACCGGCTGCTGCGACGCCTTCTGCTAGTGACGCCGCTGCCGCTGCCGGAGGTCAGCGCACTGGAAGTGGAAGGGTTGACCAGCGCAAGATTGAGGATCTTCTCAAGTACATTGAGGGAGACTCGCAGAAGGCGCCGAGCAAGAAGAAGCAGACGAACCCTAGGAAGAGGTAGATTGTGTATTGTTTCTGACTCGTGTTACGAACGAGTCGCTACACGTAAAGTTATACTGTAGTCTGCGCGAACGATGTGTATCATACTGGAGCTGTTCGCGCAACATGCTTCGGCAGCTCTCACGAACCTGATATGCTTTTCCTCTTTGGGTTTTGGGCATGGCTTGCATCTTTGGAGTTTTCGGGATGGATGGTGACGAGATGGAATGTCTTCACGACATACCGGCGGCAAAAAAAGTTCTTCCCTGCTATACTATAAGCTAGATTAGGGCGGCTGGGTAAGGACAAAAGTTACGTCGGGTGTACATGGACTGGTAAATAAGGATGATGGGAGGATATGGACGACGAATGACTAGATGTTTGTACTCAATACCAATGCAAGAATATCTCCTCTTCACAGACGGTGTCGTTGTGGTACAATGTATGTTTTGCAGATGGCTTGAGGACTTTAGGCCACCTGCACAACCATGAGGTGGCGACCTTGAGGCTACCAACACCCCATCGAGAAGCTCCACTCGAGGCTGCACCGCCTCAGTGTAGAATGAAGATCCCGGCATCTCCATCCGAACCAAGCTCTAAATAACAACGCCTCCGAAGCTTGTAGCTACAGCAACTTTCTCAGCCAGAACAACATAAGCTTTAAATCAACTGTTACCAAACGACCCTACCACGAACGACAACAGCAAACGCAAAAATGTCTCAATATTTTGGCGGAGTGCAAGCACTCTCCGGTGGCCTCGCCAACCAAGAACAGCTCCGTCGAAACGCAATAAGAAAATTGGAAGCTGAGGGCAAGATTGAGAAGGGTTCTTGGGAGAGGGAAATGGCATCGATAGATCACGATGGCGTGGCCACCAAGAAGAAAGAGGTGAGCAAAGTCGAGGAGACAGGGAAAGAATATCAGGGTGGTAAGAATGCTGGTGGACGGACTAGCACCACGGTGTATGAGGCGCCACCGACATATGAATCCAAGGAAGAGGGCTCCACTGGAGATGGAGAGGCATCGACAGGTGTGAAAGGTGCTGTGCGCAAGCTGTTTAAGAAATGAGGGGTAGGAGAGGCGGATGTAACGTGAACAATGGATGGAAGACGTACTCAACACTTAATACCAATTGATGTAAGATTGTCTCCTCTTTGTATCTGGTGTTCAGTATGGTATGGTGGACTCGATGTGAAGAGGTGGTTTGTACGTACCTATCCCTCGGTCCATCACCACACCGTAGAAGCTCCACTCGAGCTTTACAAGGTTCCTTCTCGGCACATCGCTATCCGAACCAAGCTCCAAATGCACAACCCCTCCGAAGCTATACAAAGCTCCCCCGCCAAACGCCGTACACAGGATTCCTCCATTGACAACAGCAGTACACACAGGAGCTCCATTCAACCCAAACGGCTCACTCACTCGCACACGGCCCCCTTCCCAACTCAGAGCTGATTACCTTGAAGAGAAAGTTGAAACGAGATGGCATCAAACCAAGGACCCCGGCGTATCGGACAATGGCTATATCTCCGACCAGAGTGTATCGACGAGTATAAGAAATGTCATGCGGCAGTGTGGCCAGAAGTACTAGAACAGATCAAAGACAGCAATGTTAGGGATTGTATGTCGCCTGTCTTTTGTTTGCCCTCGTCTTATACAGGATTAACATTTGTTAGACTCTATATTCCTCTCTCTCTCGCCTCGACCCACTCTCTTCGCCTCGTTCAAATACGTCGGAAACGCGTTTGACGAGGATATGGCACGCATGGCCGCCAACAAAAAGGTGCAAGAGTGGTGGGCCATGACGGATGGAATGCAAGAATCACCAGTTGAGGGGGCGCAGGGGAGCGCAAAGGGACCGGGATGGTGGGGACAGACCGAAGAGGTGTTTTATGTGGAGTAGAAAGGAGGATGGGAAACAAGGACAATGAGAACGAAAAAAAAAGTAAAATAATTGGTATCAAAATAAGCTACCGGACATTGCGTCTCCACTCGACACACCCATGTCTTCTGTCCAAAGGAAACCAAACAACCTCTCAGTTTCTCCTTCCCACGTCCTACATGCTGTGACATTGAAGACAAACGTGCCACGCAATTAATGCTTCCCACACTAACACACGCTATGGCTACCTCGATGCCACACCTTGGCTCTATCTGTCTGTGCAGCCTTTACAACGGCTCGTAGTCGGCACTGGTATCTCCAACCCAACCATACCACAACGCGACCACTGTATTCGCCGCAACCCACACACCCGCATATCCTACCGCACCAACAACGTCGGTACCAATGAGCGTCATACACCGTTGGACAGTACCGGCGAACAAGAATGCGTTCAGAATAAGCGTCTGCTGAATCAGTGTCCTAGTCCTCTTGCTGAAGTTGAAGAAGTTGTGTTCAAGCGTCTTGGGCAGGGTCGCGGTTGCGGGATCGAACTCGTCAGCCGGTGTCTGGGTACCGGAGCGCTGGGCTGCGAATGAAGGGTTGAGCAAGAAGGCCTTGGCGGCAATGCCGACAACGACAGTCTTGATGAGGATGGACACGGGAGTCTCGAGATGTGCGGCTTCCAGGGTGGGGATGTCGAAGTACTGGACGAGGAAAGTGTTCAGGAGACCGCTCTTCAGGCCAGCCCAGAGAATGGTAACGTAGACGCCTGCTGCGAGCATCGAGGAAGAGACTTGGACTTGCACGCTGTTGAGGAGGAAGCGGTTGCGCAGGGGCTCGTTGCTCCTGTGGACGATGGAGCGTGGGCGGAGGAGGTACGTGGGTACGGCGAAGGAGAGGACCTCAATGGAAATGTTGGCCGCGGCGGTCAAGGCCGAGATGTCGTAGAAGGTGGTAAGGAGGTAAGTAAAGGGCGCGTAGGTAAGGACGGTGAGGGCCGAGACATCGTAGACTGGATACTATTAGCCATGGCGTGTTTGTGAAGGGGCATCACCCAGCGTAACAGTTGGATCACCTACAGTCGTAGTTGAAGTACCACGTCATCCAAACCGTCAGGAAGCGCATGGCAATGCGCGCGACGGGCGAGTAGAAAGACGTGACATCGTCCTCGTTGGGCACTTTGCTGACGGTGCCCAGCTCGGGCTTGAGGAAATTGGCGGTAAACTCCCAGAGCAGCATGTTGATGCCCATGTTCAGGCTGATGAGGATGGGCACGCGCAGCGCCGTGGGGAGACGCGATCGTACGGGCGCGCGTGTCGTCGCATTGGGGACGACATCTGGCGCTTGGCGCTCGATGACTGCCGTGGGTGCCATTTGTCGCGTCGTGTCGCGTTGCTGTCGCGTTGTCAATGTGGGTGGGAAGAAAAGAAAAGTACGAGTTGATGTGCGCGCAAGGCTGAGATCGAACGCGCCTCGGTGGGGAGAATGAATGGATGGGTGGTGGCAGGAAGCGTGAGTGCGAGCTAGTCGACAACTTTGTTTTGGAATGACGCAGCTTGCGAAAACAGCGAACAGCGCCCGTGCGCACTCGAAAACATGGCCAAGACTTATTTCACTACATGGATACACACTTTCTAAGGATTCCAGGGCGCGTGAATTAGCTTGGAAAATGTACATTCCTCCGAACTTGGCACAGGGCACGAACAATCTCCAGGGCACGGCATCTTGGTTGTGAAAAGGATCATATCAGTCCATTAAGCAATCATATTTGCAGTCGTCCAGCCCATGTGCTACAACATTATCCATGCTCTAGACAAGATACCTAAAGTCTCCCATCTTCTTCTTGCCCTCCTCGACATCAACGCCCTCCACAGCAGCAGTCTGTTCGGCAACATCGTCATGCACAACCCAGGCGTCAAGTCCATCGTCCAACCGCTTGTTCAGTCTGACCAGGATAATCTTGAAGATGAGACAACCAGCAATCGTAACACCAAACATGGCCGTAACAACTCCGTAGCTGTTCCTGTAACCATTGTCCGACATGTTCCACACATACGATCCAGCGATGTTTCCCAGCTGCGAGAACGCGTTGATCATAGCGATGGCGACGGCACGCTTGGCTGGTGGGCGCGGGAACGATGAAGAGATCCACGAGTAGAAGACGATGAATCCGGCGTAGGATGACGCCTGGAGGAACAAAGCAACGTAGCGGCCAGCAGTGTTCGATGTAGCCATGGAGATGACAAACCCAACGATTCCGAACATGATCGGACCAACGATATGCCAGAAACGTTCTTGCTGGCGATCGGCGTGCCACGCGTTGATGAGAGATACGACGCAAGCGAACGCCCACGGAGGTGCAGACATGAGCAGCGTGGTGATGTATCCGAAGCCGAGGGTCCTCGTGAGTGTTGGGAAGAAGGCGTTGAATGACAGTCCAACGACGTATGCAGTAAACGTCAACATCATGACATAGATCTTGACATCCTTGACAGCCATGTAGAGACCAGCGAAAGCAGATTGCTCGGCGGAATCTTCATCTGCTTCGCCTACATCCTCTGTCATGCGCAGAACAGCAACGGCGCGTTCTTCCTCGGTGAAACCCTTGGAGTTATGCGGGAGATCCGGCAAGATCCATATCGCGCTGATAGCAATCACCATCGTCGCCGCACCCTCAATCCAGTACAGCCACCTCCAAGCTCGGTGTCCAAGAACGCCTTCCATGTTTCCTAGTACAGCGGCTCCGACCAAGGAGGAGAAGGCGTTGGAAATCAGGTTTCCGCAGAAGAGAATGGCGTTGCGGAGTGTGAGTTCGCGGCGCGTGTACCATTTTGAGAGAATGAGGAGCGCTCCGGGCAGGAAGGCGGCTTCAACGAAACCGATGAAAAAACGGATGGCTACCATGCCGGCGAAGTTGTTGACATTACCCGAGAGGGTGGAGATCATGCCCCAGATCAACATAACGACGGCGATGTAGAGGGACGGTCTTGGTATTTTGTTGATAATCATGTTCGATGGCACTTGCATCAAAATGTATCCAACGTAGAGAATACTCAGACATGTCGAGTACTGTGTTGGAGTGAGACCAAGATCTTCCTCAAGACCACCGAGACGCGCTGCGGCAATGTTGTTTCGGTCGAGGTCTGGTTGAGAAGAAAGGTTAGCGAAAAGCGTCTTTCGTATCCGACGCGGTCAACTTACAGTTCATGATGTAGATCAAGACGAAAAGCGAACACCGTGCATCCAGCTTCCGCTTCAACTTCTTCTCAACTTCCTGTCTCCTCTCCGGACTCATGTTGGCAGCGAGACCACCAGGCTTCGTGTGGTGCTCCGACACCTGAGCCGCATCTTGGGCGGAGATCTTGTCGTCTGCGGGATATTGCGTCGACGCCATCTTCGCGATCCTCTTCTCTTGTTCTGCAATGGACGAGATGCGAGAAACCTCGATAGACGTTCCATACAACTCTGGGGTCCCCTCTTAATATACCAAAAAGTCGGAGATACCGACTCCCACTACCCGCTTCCCATTACGGGGCCCTCCAGATTATTTACCACCCTACCCCACTATCTTGGCCTGCATCGAACCAAACACCGTTACATGGTGTGCGCGCATACCCCAACGAGAACGTGCATATACGCGCCCCAGTCATTCTATCAAAATTTTCTAGTAAAACCAGAGTGTTGGTATGGGGTGTGTCAAGCGCACGATTCAGGTCATGTGTGGGAAGAAAGCGGCGATTGTTGGCGTTTGGCGTCTGGCGTCCTTGCCCGCATATGTGCTCTTCCCCGCATTAGTCGTAGTGCGCCATTGGACGACTAAATCTTCTTCCTGATAGTTCATATCCGTTGACTCGTTTCCCAGCTGGCCCAGCATCTTGGCCCGGGGTTTTGGCGACACTTGACATGTCCAAGATGTCGCCCAAGAAAACACTTGACATATGTTGCGCGGGATGGGCTTGCTTCCGTGGGCTTGGTTCCTGTTAACGCCTGGGGATGGGTGCCCGGTAATCGATGCCGGCTTCTGCGCATTGGCATCAGACACCGAGCCGACTGTCGCGAGCCAGTATCCATATCCGATGACCGCGCTTGCGCGTTAATGCATCCCGAAGCGAACTACCAGTGCCGCCCCCCAACAAACGGGACGGCGACGGGTTCTGAACAGCGGATTTTGAGCCGCAAGTCTGACGTCGCTGTCGCATGCAGATATCGAGTTCAGTGCTCGGGGAAACAGCCATCTACGTCGCACCAAAGTCGCTGGAGCGCAAACAAAGAAGGCTCATTCGCTACCCGAGTATCGTGCCCCGGACCATCCCTCCTCCATTCCCCATAGCGGAGACGTCAATCCTCCAATGCGCGCTTTTTCTCCGCTCACATGAGCCGCACGTTCACCGCCCTGGTCCAGCCGGTACCCGTCGACAAAGCTGGAGTGGCTGCATCTGGAGATACCACCGATGTACGTGAATCGTCGGCGGACAGCCAAGGCGATTGCCTCCGCGGTACAACTTCGGATCGGAGCTTCATGTGGGTCGGTCTTTGGGGTCGTTGCAAGCATGGTGGAAGATGGTGGTGGTGTGATGGATTGATTACTGAGATCTTTTGGTTTCCATGGTTTTGGAGCCGGGGTCGAGCTTCCTTCCATGAAATTAGTGTAATTGGAGTTTGGAGTTGTCGCGTGAGGGCGTGCTAGCTGAGAAAGAGGAAGGAGCATGGAGATCTGGATGTTGGTTTCGGAGATAACAACACATGGAAACTCCTTACTCCATTCTACGTCTAGCTGATTATCGTTAGAGACCTTGGGACGAAGCCCATGACGGAGTAGGATGTTACGCGCGTAAGGACTTGTCGCATGGAGGCGCGCCGACCAAGGCAGAGACACAGCATGAAGATGCGGACAGTTCCTTTTGGGTATAGCAACATATCAATAATTCGGTCAGTAAATTGGAACTTTAGAAGTGCTTTCCATTCTTCTATCGTCAAGAATAAAGCTTTTTGGGAGACGAGTGGCGTTTGGTATGCAGACTTCTCGCGTGAGGATGCGCTAACTGAAGGAGAGAAAGAGCATGGCGAGTTCGGCTTTTGAATGCAAGAACAACAGCTCATGATGAGATTTCGAGCTTCCAAAGGATAGATATGATTTTATATCTTCTTCTTGACTGAGAGCTGACAGCTTAATTCCATGTTTATACGCTCGAACGTGTTTGACGAGGTGGCAGCGAGTTTGTATAGCATAGTGGCGTACTGATCAATTGAATCTCTCGAGAGGCTCCTGAAGTGGCCCTCTTTATGTTTTGGAGCATAAGATTCATCAGGGTCGCTTTTGGGGAACGACGGACGGACGCAGAACATGTGGCTTTTTGGTTGAAGTTTTGCAGAATGTAGTAAAGGAAGTGTATGGAAGGAGTATCTCTTTGTGGAGAGCGGAGAGTCTTTTATAGCAATCTTGCGACTGCTGACCCAGACCACACAGTTCACTTTCTGGATCACAGATTCAGAGGTATAGGTCCAGTATATGAGAACCAAAAAGCCGAAGATCTTGGCAGCATGATCTTACTCATGACATCTTCCTAGGTCTCAGTCCGGTCACATCCATGGTATGCAAAACTAAAGTTTTTGGTAACTCATGATACGAACATATCTAAGAAGAACGTCGTATTGAAGACAGATAATCCAGCAATATATTCATATTTCCCAGTGTTTTAGACCTTCACCATTCGACCGAAGACATCTTGTGATTGCGCTGTCGTTTTCGTGTTTTCTCAAATTTAGAGAGCGTCAGAAATAGAAAATGAAAAAATAGAAGAAGCTTGAGAGTCTAGGATTGCCAAAGCAAGACATCTCAATTTGGTTCAGATCTCGAGCGGACCGCAAACATTGCAAAGTGGTGATTGGTTTTTGGTATCTTCTCAAGTGAAAAGAAGTGTAGAAAGAAGAGAGTCGGCGAACGGAAGACTGTCACAGCGTATGGCAGCAAACAACTGAATTTCTTTCCTTCGAACTCAGCCCCACAAAAAACATGGGCACACAATGATTAGGTTTTGGTACTTCGCAAGTTGACATGGGTATCAGAGGATAAGGTTGAGTGAACCGGAGAGATTGATTTTCCATTTGGAGAATAATTTTTAGGGTACGTCGAGAGCTGTCCAGGATATTTCGATCCGAGCGGCTTTTTGGATAAGATCAGACCAGGAAAGGCTTTTCATAGTGATGACAAGTGAGGTCTCTTGGCAGGGGTCTTCGAATATGTCTAAATAGAGTTGTTGAAGGCTGTTGGTCGTCTTCTCTCGTGTACTACAATCAGAAAACCTTTCGTAAAGAAAGTCGGCAGCGAGAAGCAAACGTCTGCAAATGGCGCAGGGTTTTGATTCCGAAAGGTCAGGATTGAGCGATTCCATGAGGGCTGATGTGAGTTGGTCGGGATAGTAAACAGAATATGTCTGGATGCTGCCAGTGATCGTTTTAGAGAAAAAGAAAGGGATAGTGGTCATAAAGGTGAGTCCATGTTTTTTTTTTGAGAAGCACCCAAAGAGTGGGTGTAAAGGAGGAAGGAAGCATGTGGAGACAATGTAAGGCTTTTATACATGTCCTCAATGTCCTCTCAGTACGCGGCTATCAGTCTTTCCTTGTTTGTATGTTTGCCGGCGACATTCCCTTCCGCAGAAACATGCCGTCTCGTAGCAATATTTTTGAGACACGCAAAGCCAGCCATCCATCATCTCGAAGAGGTACAAGCCATGAGTTGAATTGCGGAAGATTGCTGGAGGACACATGATGATGGCAGCTTGATTTTTCAGTAGCCACCGCTAAGAAGAACATGAGACATGAGAGTGTATCTTGGTTGTCTTGGAGAGGAGCTCGAAAATAGCCATGGCGAGGTGGCCATTGTATTTCAATATCTCAAGCGATTGGCAAGAGACAGCAAACCGAGAACACGCACACCAGCGGGAACTGTATTGAAGAGGGTGCTCCGCAAACAAGCCATGGGAATTTTGAGTTGCGACTTTTGGTGTTTCATGTGGTCGGAAAGAAGAACAGGAGACATAATACGGACTCTAAATGTTTTGGAAAGAAGGCTCGAGGAAAAAATAGCATGTTGTACGACGACCCGTTTTGATCCCTTGGGTGGTCGGTAAGAGAAGAGCAGAAAACATGTAGAGAGCCCTCAGCAGTTTTGGAAAAGAAGTTTCGAAGGACGAGTCATGGCGGTACTGCTAGTATTTTTGATGTTTGGAGAACAGGAGTAGTTGTAGGGGAAAGAAAAAGTAGGTGAGCTTCGCGAAATTTATATACACTCCCGCCGAACATGAGATGGCGATATCCGCCGTGTGAGTCACGAGTGACACGCATCAAGTCTTCGTTCCGTATTGTACATGGCGACCTATCTACAGCCATTTTAGTGAACCATAGTCTCCAGTGTGCCCACAGGCCTCTCCACAATATCGATACATCCATCCACGATGCTCTGCCTTGCTGGCTCACTGCTAACATTCTGGCCACCCAGATACAATAGCCAGACCAGCCTGCCAACCCTCTCATCTCTAACCTCGCCCAACCAACTGCTCTTGCCCATGACCTCCTGCTTGCTATTCGCTGCCTTCACAATAGGTTGGTACAGCGCACCTAGATGCCCGTTCTTATTCCGTGTCAGGATAATGACACTACCCTTGGGCGCTTTGCCCTTTCCCTGGAAGAGGTTCCTGAACTCCTTCATCGCCAGGCCAAAAGACTCATCCTGGAACTCGCCCTCCTCAACCGGCTTAGGCAAAGAAATGGATTTGTTCTCGGCAGCCTGCTGTCTGATCAACTCAGCCTGTTTCCTCCTCACTTCATCCGTGCGCGACGCAATTCCGCGCATCCAGCCATCTTGCAGATGCTTGAAGTCTGTGCCGCGGCAGGGTACAACTCGGAATGCCATGTCAACACCATCCATGCCGTTCTTGGCCAAGATGGACTCCCAGATCTTGTTGCTCTTTTCGGGGTCGAGCAGGGACTCGCGGAGGTCCTTTTTCTCATTAGGGATCAGGGCAGAGGCGGTGGGGTTTACGGTGTTGATGAGGTGGTTTTGGAGGGTAGAGAGGTCGGCGGTTTTGACGTAGAGGCCCACAACGTAGACTTGGACACGGAGGAAGGAGACTTTCCGGATGCCGAGACCGAGGAGTGTGTATTCGGCGTCGGTAGTGATGGCTTCAGGACCTGAGGTGTCTGTAGGGAGACGGATGGTGCGTGGGAAGTAGGGGACGTAGGATGTGCCTGTTTCGACGAGCTCGATGGCGTCGGGATCTGAGGCTTGCGGGTTGTCGGTGCCGCCTGGTGTTGCGATGACTTTGTCGCCTGCCGCGATGACCACCTTCTTTCCTTGGAACTCTTCTGCCGCCTTGCGCGGTGCGTCGTTCTGGATGGGTGGGCCCATGATCCTTTCTACGATGCCCCGGCGTGGCTCTTCACCTTTCTCTTCTAGCGGCGGTACGTCCCATAACCTGACGAGGAAGATGGGTGCAATCATGGACAGTGCAGCACCCAGAGCGAGCCAGTTCCGCTTTTTTATCAATTGAGCACGACGCATCGCCTCTGCGCGATGTACCGAGACGAAGTCCTCATCTGGGCGAGGAACCTTGGGGCGGGCGCCTTGCTTGAGTATGGCTTCAAGATCTGCCCTACTGGAGCGCGTGTTTTGGCGAAATTGGGGGTTGGAGCGGAGGGGCGCAGGCGTGTTGAGGCAGCGGAATACTGGCCGCCGAGCGGCGTGTCTTATCGAGTTCATGGTGGCTGCATTGACCGGGTGATGTGGTGAGAGAGAGTGGAGCAGCTTGGACCAGGGCTCGATGATGTCGTCGCCGGTCTGAAGCGAGCACTTTAGCGTGGCTTTCACTGCGGCGCGTCGCGTCGGCCCTACAGAGTAAATCTACAGCCCACCTTGCAAATAGGTCAACGCTCGACACCCCGCCTTTGCGGCTTCTAGACGACACAACATGCCTCCACATAGACCAAGACGAGCGGAAGAAGCGACCCCGACCCCCACACAAACCCAACGGCGCAGACGAGATGATACACCCGAAGAAGACGAGGATGTCGACATGGACGAGGCAATGAACCAGGGCAGCGGCAGCGTTGACCAGCTGGCAAAAGGCTTGGTGCGATATGCCCTGTCGTGCGAACGTTCACGGAAGCCTATCAAGCGCCAAGATATCAATGTAACGGGTGGGCGCATTGGAAACCACATATGACACGGGACTAACAGTGGCAGTACTCGGTTCAACATACACTCGACTATTCAAGGATGTCTTCGCACAAGCAAACAGTCAGCTCATGGACGTCTTCGGCATGCAGTTGGTCGAACTGCCCAGAGCGGAGAAGGTGACACTGCGACAGAAGCGCGGTATGCAATTCATCACCACTGTGCTGTCTCTGACCTGACTTCTCTCAGCTGCCGCTGCCTCGGATTCCCAAAGCAAAAACACAAGTATTTGGGTTCTGCAAACCATCCTCCCCGACCAATACCGTATACCCGACATCATCGGCCCTTCGCGACCAATCGAAGAAGACATAAATCGAGAAGACTCGTACGTGGGACTATATACCATGGTCATCGCCCTTATCACAATCCACGGCGGTCTGATACCAGAGGGCAAGCTGGATCGCGCCCTCAGACGTATGAACGCAGATCAGACGACGCCCATGGGGACCAAGGACAAGACGCTCGCGAACATGATCAAGGATGGGTATATTGTGAAGGTCAAAGACACCCAGAACGGGGGCGAAGAGACGATAGACTATATCGTTGGGCCCCGAGGCAAGATGGAAGTCGGGCGGGATGGTGTCGCGCAGCTTATACGGAAAATATTTGGGGACAGCGAGGATGGGGACGAGCTGGATAAGAAGATTGAGAGGACGCTGCAGGTGGCTGGCGCGAATGACGATGCTGCGCCGTCGGTTGAGGCGGCCAACGTTGCATCGCAGGCGAACGGACGGAAACGTGGGCGGCCGAGAGGCGAAGGCGACGAGTAGGCTGGAGTCGAGCAGTCTGTTGGCGTTATGGAGAAGGAGACGACCTAAGATACCCTGTATAGTTGTACTGCATTATTCTTTGCCTCGAAACTCTGGCGATGCTAGTCGTGTTAGTGATGGTAGGTAGCTCCAAGCTCCCCTCGGAAGGATTCGAGGTTGCATCATCGGCCCAGCAAGCGCCAGAAATTGCCAACAACAAAGACACGACACCAGAGGAAGGAGAGGCTGATGGTGCAGTGCATGTGCTTGGATGGGTAGTTCCTTCCCCATTTGTCAGCGTCACGAGGTATTGGGCAAGCGCGACCCGGTGTTGAGCAATGGCTGCATGCAATCAAGGCTCACTGGAGCTTCGCTGCCGCCCCTCAAGCGCTTCTGCGCGCCAAGCTGATTGAAACGGCTCTATTTTCCACACCAACCGCCTTTGCGCCATCTTTCTCCTCATTCTCTCGTTCTCTCGCTCTTTGCCCTCGCCGTACGCATCCCCACCTCCAGCGCCATACTCCAAATCTGCAATGACTGCTTGAGACAATGAGCAGCATCGACTCCCTCCTCAACCCCGACGCTGGCCTCCGCCGCCCGTCTGTCACCAGCCCGACCGCGACGCCTGCCGACGACGCTGCCGATGCCCTGACGACACTGGCAACTTTGGGCAGCGGGCAGCAGTTCGTGCCCGCCCCGACGCGCGAGCTGCCCTCGCCAACTGCCTCATCCCACGCGCCGCGACGCACCAGCAGCTTCGGTTCCCACCACGCGCCTGTAGAGCCCTCGCCACCCCTCGAACTGCCCCAGGCTCGCTCGCCGACCCTGGAGCACTATCACCATGGGTCAAATTCGCCAGAAGAGCAAAAGCGACGGCAATCGCTGCTGTCGAGAACATCGCCCGCCCCAGTGCTCGCGCCTATACAAAATTTGTCCACAGCCCTGCAAGAACAGACCCAAGACGAGAAGGCGTCAACACCTATCGGCGAAGATGTGTCGCAAATTGTACCACCGGATCATGGCGGTGAAAGAGACAGCACCCAGCACCGCGAGCCTGCATTCGTGCGCGACGAACCAACAACTTCACAGATCCGCGAGCCTGAAGCGGCCAATAGCACACTACAGCCGGGTTCAAGTTTGCACAACGGCGACAAGCTGCCTTCACCGCAGCCTTTCATCAAGGACGAACCCTCTGGCACACCACGCGAACACACACCTGCAGTCATTGCTTCTCAATCCGAGCGACAAGGTTCTGTTACTGGCGAGAACATGGATGCCGATGCGCTCAAGGCGCTTGAGATTGCCAAGCAGAGCGACCTTGGACTACGGAGACGGAACCAGAGCGTTGCAGAGCGGTCAGAACGCGTACAATCACCCGTGGACTCGAAACCAGCACCTGCCCCGACCAAAAAACGACCAGCGCCAGCATCAGCCCCTGCTATTAAAAAGAAGGGTACAGCAAAGACGTCGAAGCCCAGCAAGAAGCGTAAGGTGGAGACGGAAGATGGCGCAGCACGGTCAGTCACGCCTACCTCGAGGATACCAAAGTCGGCCAGCAGGGCTATGAAGAGGGGCTCGCATGCCGGCACACCCGCTCCTGGATCTCCACCCGCACAAGACCGATCCGACGATGAAGGCGATTCATCTGAAGACCACAACCTGTACTGCATCTGTAAGAAACCGGACAATCACAAGTGGATGATTGGGTGCGATGGCGGTTGCGACGACTGGTTCCATGGCGACTGCGTAAACATGAAACAAGCGGATGAGCAACTAGTCGACAAGTTTATATGTCCTCAGTGCGAGGAGAATGGCAGGGGCAACACAACATGGAAGCCAATGTGCAGGCGGGAAGGCTGTCGAAAGCCTGCCAGGGTAGGGAAGGACCGAGAAAGCAAGTACTGCTCTGACGATTGCGGAGTCCTCTTTATGCAAGAACAGCTTCAACGGACAGCAGGAGCAAAAGGCGCCAATGGAACAAAGGAAAAATCTAAGAAGAAAAAGAGAGTCGAGGAAGAAGAAGAACCAACCCCTCTTGGCGGCACCCTCCGAGCCAAAGACCTCAAAGCCCTTGTCGACGCCTCGCCAAACATCCAAACCTTCAAGAACCTAGGCACCGGCGTTCTCACACCTCCACAAACCGCTTCGCCATCCCGCGCAACCTTCCCCGCCAACGGCGAAGACCTTTCCCTTACCGCTGGCGAGATCGAACGTTTGACCGCCCTTCACAAAGAGAAGACGCAACTCAAAGATCGGCTAGAGGTACTCAAAGACCGCGAGAAGTTTGTCAGCATGGCCAAGGAACAAGCTGTTCGCCTCGCCGACCGCGAGAAGATCAAGATGAAGGATTTCTGTGGTTACGACAGCAGATTATCATGGTCCGATGCTGAGTTCCTACTTTGGCGGAATAGCAAACACGGCCGCGCTGCCTTCCACCACTCCACCCTGAATCCCACCCCAGAACAGATTTCTTCGACGCCGACGCCTGCGGACGGCGCGGATGCAATGGACATTGATGGTGGCGTAGATGGAGAGGAGAAAGACACAGCCTGTTTGAAGAAGCGCTGCCAGAAGCATCCTCAGTGGCAGAAGCTTAACCTGCAAGATGCCAGATTTGAGGAATTGGAGGTTGTTGAGGCGATCAAGGAGTGTGAGAAAGATGAGCGATCCGTACGGGATCGTGCGAGAAGAAGAGGCGCAAAGGATGGTTTGGCGAAAGAACTCACTGGTGGCGAGGACGGGACCAAGGTGGAGAGGAATAGGGATGGATGGGTTGAGGTTGTTGGTTCGTGACTGACATGACCTCGATCGATTGTTCTTGTCAATGGATGGACGATATTGGAACGGAATGAAAAGCTTGGATAAGGCATATACCCCCCATTCCTTTCGATGCGGTATCTAAATATTTGGGCGTTTTTTCTTGGAGGTTATGGGAAAAATTTAGCGACAACGCTTTGGGCAACTCATGGTTCTTCGCGACTCACAAACTTGGTTATACCATTCATATCGGATAGCGATTTCTCATAGTTAGTGTTAGTATGGTTTAATGACTAGGCTTATTCTTCAGGCTGGGTTTTCTGGTGACGACGATCTTGTATCACCTGAGAGAGGCTACAACGAGTTTTCAGAACTCGGAAGCCGTCAACTAGGGCGAGGTGACGTTGGACACATTGCCGTATCGCTGTGTCGATCAGGTATAAAATCTTCCTTTGCTTTCTTCTTTCCCTTCCTTCTATCATGCATTCATAATTCTGTGTTACCCCCCCCCCCCCCCCCCAAAAAAAAAAAGCGGACTTCGTTCTATGGTGTTCTCCAAAAGCACAGCATCCGCAATATCGACCTTCCCTGGCCTTCTTTTCGGCTGCTCAAAATAAGATTGCAGACACTTCATGTGTGGCGGCAGAGCTCTGGTCGACATGCAATAAAATCGATACTTCCTACAGCCATGGTTCAAGCAGATCTTCTCTTTCCAGCGATCATACATGAATACCGTCTGCTTCGTCAACTACTTCTCTAATTCCCTATGCTTGGGAATCTGGTTCTTCAAAACCCGAACATGAAGAGAACATGGAGTTTCTGGAAGGACAACCTAGATAAGGCATCATCTTCGCTGTCTTGTTCTTCGTCCAAAAGACAGAGGACTATACTATATGTGCGTGTGTAGTACAACAGTGTTCCTCCCTCTTCTTACTGGATACGATGATAACGCTACTCATTTTGTTGCTCTTGACATGATCATTGATATACCATAACCGACCAAAGCGAGAGACAATAGTTTAGCTCAGAGAAAACACCAGGGGGTTTGGTGTCTGCCTCCTGAAAGACGAAAAAGAAGATAATATGAGAGAGAAGGCAGAGGAGAGTCAATTTAAAGTATTGTCATACAGAAACGGTGCTCCGAAAGGGAAATGTTCTGTTTGAGAGATTATGGGTATAAGAACGATCTTTCGCCAACCAAGCTGCAAGCCTCTATCAACCTCCAACTCTTCATTGTTCTAAAACAAAAATAACTAACTACCTTACGATGGGGTGAGACTTCCTGTCTTCCTCTTGTTTACATATAACACTACCCGTTCATGATCACTGGATTTTGCTTCCACACCACCTCCAAATCCTTTCTACTCCAGAAGACAAACACATCAATACATGGAGACTGGAAATATCGACGCTTTCGATCATGCTACAAACTGCCTGGTGTTCGTGGGCTCGCAATAAGATTTGCCGTTTGCCTACTGGACGTTTACTGCTACACCAATGTCCTTCCGCAAGTCTTTCCAAGGAAATCCTCGTATTTGTTCCATGTGGACTGCAAAAAGTGATTGCCCAGACCAACGTGATGGATCTGGCTGTCTGCCTTCTGCGAGTATAAATGATCACCTTCCGACAACCAAACTATTACTCCAATACCAACTTCAAAGTTTCTTCTTTTTTTTTAAAAAAAAAAGGATAGGAAGATTATATGATGGAGGTTCAAAGTACGAGCAGCAAGAAACATGTTGCGAGACGATTTGTCCTCTTCCCACTAGCATAAAGCGCTATATTCGCCAGCCACCTCTCAGCTTCCTATACCAATCTTCAAGTTTTCAGATTTCTATCACTCAACGCGTCGAATCCATGGGAATTCGAAGTAGGGATGAGTTACTGACATGCTGGACGGCATTTTTCTGTTTGCACATATGTCATGCTCAACATTTTGGATTGTACCCACAAGACATGTCCTGTGCCCATCTGCTCCCTTCTGGTTGGATACAAGTCTCTGTCTGACAGCCGAGCTATCTTTGTCTCATCAAGAATCATGACCCGAAACTCTTCAGAAACTTTTCTCACTTTGTTCGATGGAAGTCAAAGAAATCGAGAGCGACTGGGGTAGAGTGAATTAACTGGTTTGCTCATGTAAAAACAAAATGGCTGATAGAAGGACTATGCGTGAGAAGACATTTGGAATTATGAATTTCGATTGAAAGCCCACATTCGGGCAAGTGTGTCGATTTCCTGTTATCCATGGAAAGGTACACTTGGGTCACAATATAAAAACCATACACTAGTGACCAGAATCATATCTCCTACCCCAACATCCAAATGTCGTTATTCCAAACGAGATACGAACCAAATGGCATGTGAGTTCGGAATGAGATTTACAATTGTGAATTTTGAAGAAAAGAATGGGTACAGAAAGCGCCGAATGCCGAAATCATGGTCTTCGTTTGTCGTCGCCAGCCGATTGGAGGAGAAGACATGTTCAAAACAAGCTTAAGACATTGACCCGGCTAGATGGTGCCCCAATAGTATAGGGATATTGATCTTGATAAAAAGCCAACCAGGAACACGCTGCCTATCCATATCTGTTCGTGGCACATGACTGAGCTCTGATCTAACTCGGTGTCTCGAACACCGAGTCTGAGCTGCACATATACAATCGTATCCAGTAACCTTACGCTCTTTCTCTTGTTCTTGTAAACCTTTTGTTATGACCGACACAAGACAAAAAGCGCTTACGAAAGACCAGAAAGCTCTGGATATACGTTTGACGCCTGGAACGAAGAAGTGACAGTGCCTCCAGCCCATACCTCTGGCTGGCTTTCCCTCGCCCTGATTAGTGGAATTGCACCTCGAGAGCTAGCATGGTCATGATATCTTTGGGGTGCTCGTCCAAGGCCCATAGCTAAGCTACAATTGACTTTGAATATTCTCTGTTCAAAACCATCATCCGTATATGAAGCATTCTTTCGTAGACTTCTAGGTTCATACCTTCTATACCTGCAAAAGAGTGTGATTACGATTAAGATATCTTGCAAGCACAGCTGTAGAGAAGGGGAAGAGTCTAGAGGGAAGATGTGCTTCCGGTTTTGTAGTGACTGAAAGGCCGTGAATCCTTCCGCGGGCATAACAATCGGCGAGTTATTCCCAAATGGTGGCGTAGGGAATTCCTGGAGCTGGAAATGAAGAGGAAGAAGAGTGGAGTTAGCGTCACACGTGGCCACGTTTTGGAGGCGCCTGTGACACTCGGCCTAGCGCAAAAGACGTCACATTAGGTTATGTCACTTCTCAGTCGCTTCCCTATCCGCCTTTTAGACTTTCATCCAAATGCGACATCGCCCTGGTCTCTGATCGATGCACACCGAAGTCGCGACCTACACGGCGGCAGGATTACTCTGGGAATAAGCTGTTGAGCTAAATATTAGTCAAAGCGCATACAGCGTGTCGACTTCCCAAGACGTTTATAAAGTTTGAACTCGGACGACCCCTTGCCGACCCCCCAGTCAAGATGCCAGGCTGATGTCTAGGCTCGACGATGCTTAGCCTACTAAGCGCCACACTAAACCGTTCCTCGGATCAGCGGGACCCGCAATGATCAACGCCACCATACTGTGTAGAGCAAGATCGACCAAGGTTGCCCACCGTCTCCTGCATATTGTCTCTCCGCTTCCGCTACTTGCACCCTTAATGCATCTTTAACTCCTTCTCGAACCTGTCTGATGTCGCAACAGCATGTTCCGCGCTGCAAGGAGTTAGCACTTGCTTTTTTCGATAATCTCCGACCTCACATCTTACATATCTACGCATCTACCATCCACATCAGGTACCTCCACCGATGCCGAATACCCTTGTTCATTTGCCGTGCTTGAGAGCCGAGGCTCAATGCCGATCGACGACAAGGAGCAACAATTGGCGTCCTCATTCTGGCCATTCCGGCATGCTGTCGAACCGCAACGAGCAGGCAAGTATTCCGAACAGGGTAAAACAGAATGATGCGGACGAGGTTGCTGAGTCGTCAAGACATTGGCCCGCCGGGTGAGGCGCACCAAACATCTGCACCATTGTAGTCACCATCCACAGCACGATCAGTTCGGCGTGTCTTGCTATTGGAGGTGTGAGGCTACGCCCCCACTTCATGGCTGTTTCGAGTAAAAGCCTGGGATGAAATGTTCCCAGTCGCGTTCAAGCAAGCCATGAGTATGACGATGTTTCGCAAGTTCTCGCCGCCACACCAACATCGGTATCCTGGAATCGTCGTACGATGCAAATAACCTCGACGTCATGCCGTTGAAGACACAGCAAGCTCCAGTCAAACCACCTATACCTTCCTTTTCCGTTGTTGGTCTCCAAATTGAAGGGAACCAAACGTTTATGCGGGTAAGACGGTGACAGTCGATTGAGCATGGCGTCGATCAAGAGACTACGGGACAGATGCCTACGACCATCTCTAGTGCTCCGAGCGCATGTATGTTCTACCCCTTCAGGTATAGAGAGATGCCTGGGGATCGGCCAGTGAAACGCGCTAAGAATCTCTGCCGAGGTGACATGGCATATCGACAGTGCTTTTTCCTTACCCACACGGCATGGTAACAGATGTGAACTGGATATATAAGGGAGTCTGGATCCTCGTTGATATATATGATCACCACCTTGACAATACGGTAACTCAATACAGTCGCTCTACTTCTACTTCTATACACATCTTCTTCACCACCTTCAACATGCGTTTCTCAGCCATCGTTCCTGCCACTCTTTTCGCCTTGGCTTCCGCCGCTCCAGTAGAGGAAGTCAAGCGTGCCGCCTCTTCGTCTTGCCCCTCATACACTATCATCAACACCCGCGGTACTGGCGAGCTCCAAGGCGAATCTGCTGGTTTCCGTACAATCAACTCCCGCGTCCGCGCTGCTGTCTCCGGAGGCAAGACCTACAACACTGTTTACACTGCCGACTTCTCCCAAAACAGTGCCGCGGGTACACGAGACATTGTCAACAAGATCACTACCACACTGGCCTCTTCACCAAAGGAATGCTTCATCCTTGAGGGCTACTCTCAGGGTGCTCAGGCCACCGTGAACGCCATGTCTCAGTTGACTGGCGCCAAGTTCGACGCTGTAAAGGGTGTCTTCCTCATCGGTGACCCAGCACACAAGTCTGGATTGGCGTGCAACGTGGATAACAACGGTGGCACCACCACCAAGAACGTCAATGGACTTTCCGCAGCACTCGGAGGAGGCATCCCATCCAACTGGGTTGCCAAGACGCTCGATGTTTGCATCTTTGTATGTATCCTGTTGTTCATGTCATGTTACAAAATTACTAACGCATTTGTCAGGGTGACGGTGTATGCGACACTACACACGGTGCGGGTATTAACGCTCAGCATCTTCAGTACCCCAACGATGCCCCTACCCAGAAACTGGGTACTGACTACATTACCAAGGCGCTTGGTGCTTAGGGTGAATGTATCGGAATGAGATGAGTGTGCGTTACATTTCGGTTATTGTTCCGTGTATGGGCTTACGGACACTCTTTCTAAATGTATATATTTATTCGAATGACATAAGGTGCAAATGCTCAGTTACTGAGAACCAAACGCTGGAATATGCTTGTGTGAACGTCGCGGATACTCGCCACTGCTGTGCGCGTTCTCAGTCCCCCAAGTCTAAATCTATCGGAGCTGACGTACGCGTGTCATTGAACCTTTCACAGCCATCATAGTCATCCTCTACAGGCCCTGCTCTTCATTAAGTTTGATGCCCTTCTCGACCAATCCCTCAATCCATACGTTAAAGTCTTCCCTCATCTCCGCCGGCAACACATGCCCCTGCCCCTTGATGAAATGCTTCTCAACCTCACCTTCCTGCCAGATATCCTCCTCTTCCTCGATACCCAACCAGTTCTCCTTTCCGGTCGGGCCCTCCCCCCTCTCCAATCCTCTCCAAAGCACAACACCCAATGGGAAAGTCAACATGCGATCCTTGGTGCCATGGATAACCATGATCCTGTTCTTGCCTACAGTCTTTGCAATCTGCTGCAGTTGCTCCGGGCTCTTGTGGTGCCACCCCGCGGCGATAGCTTGTAGCATGAATCCAGCCTTACCAAAGTACTCGGGATGTGATCGTTTCCAGATTTCGTTTGCAGCGAAACGGTCACCGTTTGTAGGAAAGGCTTGGACGACAGGTTCGAGAGTGTCGGGCGCGTCGAGCCATTGCTGTGTGTAGAGGTTCTTCTTTACGCCTTCGATTTGGGCATCGAGAGATTTGGGGATGAAGAGATTGGCTCGGTTCCAGAGGTTTTCGATGAAGCCCTGCGAGGGTTAGCTAATCTGCGAAAGTTTGCTAGGGTTGGGGCGTACATTTGTTCTGAATAATTGTGCAGCTGTGGATACGAGCGAGAGTGTGCAAATCCGTTGTGGTATCAACATGGCCTAGACTATTATTAGCGCTTAGAGGTTCTACAAATTTCTAGCTGATCGAAATGGGATTTTTTGCTGCAATCATCATGATCGGCATGCATAGACGATCATATGTGCGGCATTGACGAACAGGTGGGGGCGGGGTAAAGTTGAGCGGGGCGGAAGCTCAATGTACCGTTGAGATTACAGGATGATGCTGGGTATGAGAAATGTTTGAAGCTTTAGTCGACAACACTTGAGAGAATTTGTGTTCAAAGACGGAAGGTATAGCATCCGATCCGAAGACGACTACTCCACCAGTACATTTTGTGTGAATGACGATGGAGAGATGAATGGACTCACTATTTCCTGGGCAATCATGCCACCCATGCTTATACCAATCACGTGTAGTTCACGGTCACCGGTCCAGCCGACATGATCGAGAACTTCGACAATGTCTTGGGCCATGGCAGATGTAGAGTATCTTGATGTGGGCTTGTCGGAGTCACCAATACCCCGGTTGTCAGTTACTAACGACGAGTATTGGTCGCCTTTGGTGTGGCCAAAGTCTTTTGTCTGACGCTGCCATGCGTATTTCATGCCACCAAGGCCCATGACCCACTACATAGTGTCAGTTATTGACTCTTGTTGTAACAAAGCACAAGCGCCACGTTGACGTGAATGTAGAGACGGAAGATGCCGAGAACGGTTAAGGGCTGAATGCAGAAAAGTACGTATTCGTTGCGTACTCGGCAACTTGAGACACGATACATCGTAGTTGAGACGATCAATGCAACTGAAACGAAACAGTGACAGGGTGCCGCTACCTGACGATTGGTAGAAGACAACATTACAAATGCATCCTAGTCAAAGACAAGCTTTTCTTTGGTGCCTGATATGCAGCGCATCAAGTTGGAGAAGATATTAATACCGATAGTGGGGCGACTTACCACGAGGTGTCTGTCGCCATGACCATGGATCTCGTAAGCGATGTTAAGGGGACCGCCTCTGTCCTTGGCTACAACGGCTTTGCCTTTCTTTTCTGGTTTTAGGTCCCAGATAGTATGGGGGTATTCTGGGTGATTTGAAAGTTCCTCAGCAGTCATTGGTGCCATGGCTGATGGTGAGTCTGTGTTTTTTTTTTGCAGGTCTCAAAGATTCTCAAACTAGAACGAGTCAGTACTGAGCATGTAACCGCCCGGTAGTAATGTCAGGAGGGGTGAAGATGCGACGATGCAACGGGTGTGGTGGCGCAGCACGAGGGTAGGCAACGTTGACGGCTTCCTCGATGTGGCTACCGCTCGGCACGTGTCTTTTGGTAGCGGTGTGCCCATAGCGCATCCCGGCACAACCGACAGGTACGCGACCGTTGTGTAAGCTGGAGGGTTGGGGAAAAGCATGTAAGGAATGCTGACGTACTATTCTTGGAGGAGGCGCTTACGGCGTAGCGCGTGAGTTGTCAAAGAGATGTAGAAGTGAAGAGTCAAGGCTAAGAGTGTGCATCTGTGCTTCGAAAGTTGGCGCTGGCGACCGCGTGGGACAGAAGCAATATCACAACGTCATCTCTGCTATTCCGCTTTCAGCCTCAGGTGCGTGGCTCGTGTCTGACTAAGGCTGGACGCGCGAACTACGGACGACGCGGCGTTGCAGTCTGACAGCACTATATTGTAGTAGACGCGGAGAAGGAAAGTTGCCTGGGCGTGTCTTTTGTCCCTGTCAACGCTGTGCCCAGACAAGTAACCGTCGTCACGACAAGACGACGCCACACGACGCTCCCGCATTGGGCTGGTCTTGGTCGTCTGCAACAAGCTTCTGCCTCATCGATAGTCGGCGAGTCTGCGACAGCCATCCTCAGGGCCCTGTAGATGTGACCCTCGGCAGCGTTTCATCTCCCTGAGCACTAGACGCTCCGCCAGACCCCTCCGCACAGCCCGAACCATAGCCGCCCTCACAAAACAACGCGAACCCCCGGATATCCGCCAGGGCCCAATTGCCCTAGGACTTTGACGACTGACGACCTCGCGAGAGCAACACCTAATACGCCATGAATCCCGCCAACAACGGCTTCTACGGGGCCGGCCCGCCCATGATGAACCCTCCACCACCGCGTCTGTTCGGAAGCGGCAGCTACGACCCGTCGCAGATGCCCCCGGGCAACATGTTCGCCCACGACGACATGCACGACGACAACGATGGCAGCGACCCCAAGCGGCGGCGCATTGCAAGGGTACACACTGCGGGCGGCGAGTAGCATAGTGCCATGCTGACAGATGCAGGCTTGCGACATGTGCCGGAAAAAGAAGATCAAGTGCGACGGCAAGATGCCGTCGTGCACACACTGCCAGAACTACAAGACGGAATGCATCTTCACACAGGTCGAGAAGAAGAGGCAACCGCCCAAGGGGTAGGAATCACCATCACCATGACCACGCGCACATGAAGCTGACCATGCATAGCGCCAAGTACATCGAAGGTCTCGAGAACCGACTTGCGCGCATGGAGTCCCTGATGCGCCTCTCCGGCGTCCTCCCCGAAGACGACGACGGCAGCACCGATCTGGCCACACTGGAGAGACGACTCGAAGCAAGAGCTGGGCGATCGGCCACACCCAGGGCCAGCATCGGTGAAAGGCGAGAATCAATGGCACCCCCGACCGGCCAATCCACTGCCAACGGCACACCAGCACAACCAGCTCTCCCCAGCCCGAGGAGCGGTACCGCCTCACCAGAGCCAGAGGAGCACACCGAAAACCCAAAAGACAAGGAAGAGGATGCGCTCGCCGAGATGATGTGCTCTTTGGTGACGAACAACTGCGGAGAGACCAGATATATCGGTATGCTTCCCGTACTTGTTGTTTCTATGCGCTAACCTTTTCAGGCTCATCGTCAGGTTTCTCCATCTTCTCGCCCAAGGGTATACAATGGGTGAATGAAAAGACTGGGGACAACTCTTTCCGCGACATGATCTCTACAGCCGCCGTCGAGGACAACAAGTGGATCCAATGGCGACCCGACGTGTTCCAGGACATCTTCAAGCGTAGAGTCTACAAACAATTGCCGCCCAAGCACGAGGCCCTGTCACTACTCAAGGACTACTTCGAAAACTTCAACTGCATGTTTCCGCTGTTCCACGAACCAACTTTCATGCATCTCGTAGACAAGCACTACTCGAAAGACCCCTATGAAGGATCCGGGTGGTGGGCCAGCTTGAACGTCGCCCTGGCTTTCGCACACCGACTGCGCGTCATGAGCAACCTGGTTCCAGCAGAAGAAGACGAAAAGGCGTGGCAATACCTGAAGAATGCCATGAGTGTCATGGTAGAGCTTACCATGCGCAATACAGATCTCCTTAGCGTTCAGGCTTTGCTAGGAATAGTGCGTATCAGAGACGAGAGCTTCGCCTTGCCCCAACTAACATCTTCCAGGGTCTGTTCCTTCTAGGAACGCCGAACCCACAACCTACCTATTTCTTCGTTGCCACAGCCATGCGGCTTGCACACAGCATTGGTCTCCATAAGAAAGGTGCCAACTTTAGCCTCAACTCCGCCGAGGTCGAGCAACGAAGACGTGTCTTCTGGATAGCCTACATGTTAGATAAAGAGTGAGTCTTTGTAGCTCTCTTAAGCTTGCCTATAGACTAACACCATCAAGCATCTGCTTGCGATCCGGCAGACCACCTGTACAGGACGACGACGACATGAATGTCGAATTGCCTAGCGACACTCCACCAGACAACATCGGGAACATTCCGCTGGCTGACGGAAAGGGCACTATGAACCTATTCCGTCTCATGTGCACCTTCTCCGTGATTCAAAGCAAAGTTTACAAGGGTCTCTATTCCGTAAAGGCATCTAAACAGACCGACGGGGAACTGCTAAATACCATTGGCGAGCTGGACAAAGAGCTAGAAGCATGGAAGGACGACATACCACTAGAGTTCCGGCCAGAGCATGACATCAAGGCATCACATACCCCGCTCATTCTCCAAGTCGCAGTACTGCATCTTGGCTATTACAACTGTTTAACCACCATCCACCGTATGAGTGTACATCACGGATACTGGACTAGTCGATTGTCCAACTTTGCGATACAAGGACTGAATGCTCGACCTCTCAACCCGAGAGTCTTCATGTCCGCCCAACTGTGTGTTCAGGCCGCCCGAGCCTCGATACATCTCCTGAAGTACATACCGAAAGGCGATTTATCTTGTGTCTGGCTAGTGATTTACTTCCCAGTCACTGCATTAGTTACGCTCTTTGCCAACATCTTACAAAACCCACAGGATACGCGATCACGATCGGATCTCAAGCTTATGAAGCTGGTCGTCAACTTCCTGAACATGCTCAATGACGACCAGGGAAGCGGCAGTGTCAAGCGCATGTGCACAGTGTGTGCTGAATTCGAGCGCATTGCTACTATTGTGCTAGAAAAAGCCGATCGCGAACACGCGTCGCGACGGAAGAGGAAGCAAGGCGACAGCGAGCAAGACGCACAAATCGAAGCAACAGCGGCCGAGCTGCTCTCGACGGGTCGTAACGCACACTCGTCACCTCAGCAGGCCACTACTCCACAGAACAATAATCAATCAGAAGGCATGATCTTCAATCCGGACTTCCAGGGGTTCAACGAGGTAGGCTCTACCACTGTGATGCTGAGGTCAATGCTAACATGCGCAGCCATTCCCCTTCTCACCAAACTTCACACACGACTCCTTACAGCCCAATATCCAGATGAGCCAATATGGCTCACCAGGTATCACCGCCCAGATGCTCCAACAATCACAAAGTTTACCAATGACCACTGGTGGTGATGTGAACGGCATCAGCTCCAACATCAACGCCATGGCGGGCATGGGCCAGTTCGACCAGACCTTCAACAACGTTCCACAAGATCTCTGGAAAATGCCAATGACGCTGGAGTGGGACTGGGCAGACATGACTGGTGGATTCTCGGGGTACGAGGACGGGATCAGTATGAACGGCGTTC
This sequence comes from Alternaria alternata, assembly GCF_001642055.1. NCBI lineage: Eukaryota > Fungi > Ascomycota > Dothideomycetes > Pleosporales > Pleosporaceae > Alternaria > Alternaria alternata. The sequence continues at coordinate 31,775 of NW_017306229.1, read as the reverse complement.
TTCCAGACTTTTCGAACCAATCTGGCCATGGAACGAGTGAGTTCAACCAGGGCGCTATGAACGGCGGCCGGTGATAGGCCTTTGGCAACTGAGATTGGCGTTGCACAACATCGACCATTACGTCTCCCATCTTCTACACCGTCTGGGCACGTTCTCGCGAGACGCGGCCGATACCATGATCCGACTCCCCTCCAGCACAACTTGGGTGCTTCGCTATATACCATTGTTACCATCCGAAATCTCTTGACGTTCTTGGCGCTTACGACCTCATGGCCTTGTAAAGTAGTGTTTTATCCTAACAGACACATTGTAATAATACAGTTGTGCTCATTAGCTAAGCTTTATCGTGGCGCATGCACACCAACCAAGTCTCGGTAGCCCGTCTGCAAAACTGATCGTAAGCTGAAACTAAGACCGCGCTACGGCCCATGGTCCGGAGATCCTCGCTGTACGCTTTCGTAGCTATGATGCTCACCCGCAGGTTGCTTTTACATCCAAATCCTTGCATTTCTTTCTTTTTACAGTTCTTCGGCCCATCGTGTAGCTCGACCCAACACTCTCTCCCTCCCGGCGAGCTTTGCAATCTTGGTTTGAGATCTAGAACCAGCCCAAGTTTCAGCCACAATGGTCAACATCACAGCCCTACTCTCCTCGCTCATAACAGCGAACCACATCCTCTCTTACCACAACGTCCTCGATCCCTTTGGCCACGTCAGCGTTCGTAATCCAAACACCAATACAACATTCTTCATCGCGCTGCAAATCGGTCCAGCAACAGTGTCCAGCCCCGCCGACATAGGCGAATACCTCATCTCAGATGGCACACCCGTCAACGGCACAGTCGGCGGCTACGCAGAACGCTACATCCATAGCGAGATTTTGAAACGTTATCCGGATGTCAACGCCGTTGTGCACAGTCACTCCGAGGATGTCCTTCCATACACTGTTATCGATACATCATTCGAGCCAGTGTACCATATGGCCGGCTTTCTTGGTGAGAGCGTGCCGAACTTCGACATTGAAACGGTGTACGAAGAGGGGGACCCGAGAGATATGTTGGTAAACAGTCCGCGGCTAGGCGCCGCTTTAGCAGAGAACTTCGGCGTTAATGAAACAAGGCCTACATCTCCTTTGCATACAACGGTCCTGCAGCGGGGACATGGCTTCGTTACAACAGGGGAAAGCGTGGAACAGGTTACTGATTTTGCGTATTATGCAGCGAGTAATGCTAGGGTGCAGACGAAAGCATTGTTGTTGGCGAATGTGGGGAGAGGTGGTAGTGGGGATGAAGGGGTCAAGTATTTGAGTGGCCAGGAGAGGAAGGCGACGAATGAGATGAACCGGTGGATTGTGTTCAAGCCTTGGGCGCAGTGGGTGAGGGAGGTAGAAAGGAGTGGGATGTTTGTGAATGAGCTGGGGACGCCGCCTGTGCCGGATCGGTAGGTGGGAGATAATGAGCTTGGTGACGGGCGGGTTATATGTTTTCCTTTGAGTTGGAAATAGCGGTGTGCAGTTTTCACTTCCACCTATATTGATGTCTTTCATGTTTCTGTCGGAACAGTAGAGCAACGTTCCCTCTAGATGGCCTTCAGGCTAACTCATGAGCATAGAGAAATTGTTCTCCTCGCCCTCTTTGCCGCTGCTTGAGATGGATAGGTGTGGTAACAGGGTGACTGGGATATGAGCTGTCTCTAAGATCTGGAAAATTATTGTTCTCGCTTCCAGATATCGAGTGTCATTCCTTCGTCCCTACATAGTCGTTACCGTTTACAAATCATAAAGCTGATGCGGCCAGACCTCACTTGTAGCCGGAAACTACCACATATTCGTGCAAGCATTGCAAATCTTCGGCCAGTAGTCAGCAGCTTCTACCTGGCTATTTGACGAAGTCAGTATAAGAGCAGTGCGAATGGTGAATGCTGCAACCGCTAGCAATGTACCACGTGTATGACGCCATCTGCCAAGCCCCTTCCGCTCTCGGGAGCGGAGGAAAGCGACAACGTCCTCCCCAGTCCACCCTCTTGATTGCCGTTCGTCTCCACTCACATCACGTCGAAGTTATACCACAAAAGGAAGCTCATTGGAGTACCAAGACTCTAGCACCCTGATAGACATCAACATGCCTGCGAAGGATGTAGGTATCCGGCTCAACCATTACGACCGATAACGTGCTTGGGTATACATATCACGACTATCATGACAGGGATCCGGAGTAGATGTATATACGAACGTCGCTTGAGCTTTTGCCAGTGATGCATTTCGCGGCTCTTCTTAAATATCCCGCCAGATAGCCTCCACACCAGATTCCGTCGACTGAGAGCACATCGATCGCCATGCGAATCCCATCCAGATCTACATTAGGCTTACTTACAGTTCAAGCAACGACGGTTATTGCGGACCGATATGCCAGCAACATAAGACCTGTCGTGATCGATGCACCACAAGTGGCAGCCAACTTTCCCAATGTAGAAGGCGTTCAGCTACTATCGCCAGCTTTCGTGAGCCCAAACAACGTACCAGCTACGTTCGCAAACGGAACTTCCGGACCAACTCCACAGCAAGACTTGGGTATGTTGTTGTACGTCAAAAGCTACAGATTTGCTGACGTTCTGCAGAAAGTTTTGTGAAGGGCATTGCCCAGCGTAACGGCTGGATCACCTACAAGAGTGGACTAGAATCCGAGGAGGGCCGCAGAATACCGTACGTTACATTAACGAGTGGCAAGAACAGCACCAACAAGCTACGTATTTGGATCCAAGGGGGCCAGCACGGAAACGAGCCAGCAGGCGATGAAGGCGTGCTAGCACTATTAGGGAGACTCGCGCATGACTCACAATGGAGCGCGAAAGTCCTCGAAAAGATTGATCTTGTGATTCTTCCACGCTACAATGCGGATGGCGTGGAATATCTGCAGCGACAGCTGGCCTCCAACTACGATCCCAATCGCGATCACGCTGTGCTTGAGAGACAGCAAACCCGAGCTATCAGAAAGCTACAGTCCGAGTTCGACCCTCACATCTTCATAGACGACCACGAATACACAGGTGGCGACCCGGTAGCTCAAAAATACATCCGCGCACAAGATCTCCTAGTCTCAGCCAACAAGAATCAGAACGTTCATCCCGATATTCGAGCGTTAAACCAGGAATTTGTAGACGACATCTTCTCAGTTGCTGAAAGCCACGACCTCCGGATATTCCCATACTTTACGACCAGCGTAGCCAATGGAACGATCACTATAGAAGAGCCTGATGCGACTCCAGCGGCAAACCACAAAGGTGCTGGCAACTACCAGGCCCTTACATTCCTGGTGGAGACGCGTGGTATTGCTATCGCTGATCAGCATTTCCAGCGACGTGTAGCTTCCCACCTCATCGTCCTAGAGACCATCCTTAACAAAGCGGTTGATGAACACGATAGCGTGTACAGCAAAGTTGAGGCAGGACGTAAAGCCTTCATCGAGAGTAGAGACGACATTGTTGTTGCGTACAAACAGCGTGTCACAAACAAGACAGTTCCCTTCATCGACGCGTCGAACGGTTCCCTCGTCAACGTGCCCGTCCGCTCTAGAAACAGTGATCCCTACCTTGTCACTCTGTTCCGACCTCGGCCAAAAGCCTATGTCTTCTCGCGCGCATGGACAGATGTAGCGGAACGTCTCCGCATACTCGGCGTTACCGTCGATGTCCTCCAAGAAGAGTTCACCGGCAGTGTTGAAGCGCTGGTGGTGACGTCGGCTGAGCTGGCTGAAACAAAGTTCGAGGGCATCGCGGGTACTACAGTAACGACTAATGCGACACAGCGGGAGGTTACGATACCCGCTGGAGGCTACTGGGTTGACACTAAGCAGAAGAATGCTGGGTATGCTTTTGCGCTGTTAGAACCAGAGGCAGAGGCGAGTCAAGCATATTATAACAAGATTCCGCTGGAAGTGGGAGATGAATATCCTGTATTTAGAGTTATCTAGGGATATCTGAATGCTGTGATGGAACAATTGCTCCATCTACGTACTAAGACGTGCTTTGAGTGCCCTTCTCTGCCTGACGCAAACCCATCTTCACCATCGGACTCTGCATCAACGTATCCCAGTCGTGGATGAACAGTGTCTGTTTGAGCGAGATGTTCATCTCTAACACACCCCGCTCCAGGACTTCAGCATCATACTCATCAACAGCTTGTTTGAGAATCTGTCCTTGCTCAGGAGAGCCATGAACTTTACGCATAGCAGCGACGAAATTAGCAGCATCTTGCAACGCGTTGTTGAGACCTTGTCCTCTATGCGGCGTCATAGGATGCGCGGCATCACCACACAGTGTCATCCTTCCACCCTTGTTGTCCCATCTGGCAGCCTTCTCCCAGAACGTGCCTTTGTCAAGTGGAAGCACGGTAGCAGGGTCAACAGCTCGGCCAGCAGATCGCCAAGGCTCCGCATATTCTTCTGTGCGCCTCTTGAAGAGCGACATGCGTCCTTCAAGGGTGGACAGATCCACATCATCTGGCACACTAGAGTCCAGCCACGATTGCAGGACCTGGAATGTCCATGTTGCAGGGTCGGAGGGGTCAGGGACGTCTTGTATGGATAGCCAGAACATGGTGCCGTGACTTGGGTGTATGCTTGTAATGAAGAGGGGATTCATGTCTCGTATGCGCTTGGCGAGGTCGGCATCGAATTTGTAGGGGAAGTTGAACATGCTGACAGATGCATTGGTGAGTTTTGCTGCTTCTGTACCGACAATGGCTTCGCGAACTCGCGACTTTGCGCCATCGCAACCTACCAGCACATGGCCAGTGGCTGTACTGCCGTCTTCGAATGTCACCCTCACCTTGTCATCGTCATCAACCACTGCACTAGCGAACTTCTTCCCGTATTGCACGTCTAAGCCCTCGCTGAACAAGTTACGCATCTTCCTACGGCTAACGCGACAAGGCTTGTCCGCTGCGATTTCGAATATGCGCTCGCCCGTCTCACCGTTGAACACCGATAAGCCTGTGGCGGAGGCTTGGTCCTGGGTTGGGTCGGCGAAGGCTTCGTGGATGCGGTTTGCGAGTTCAATTGGCAGGCATGAAGCGATGTGGGAGCTCCCCCAATGCAGTGTCATGCCCCATTCTCGTGGGCGCGTCTGGTACGTCGTCGAGGTCTCGGTTTCAAAGATCGAGAAAGATATGTTTGCCTAAGTGATGGTATTAGCGATTTGGGCGTTGGATGGTTTTGCGACTGAATCATATACCTTCTTCAAACCCTGTGCGATGAGCAATCCGCTTGTTCCAGCTCCTACGATCAGGATGTGGAGGTCCTTATTCCCGTTTGTAGCCATTGCTTTAGTCGGCACCTTGATAGGAGATTGGGTGCTTTCAGAAAGGAAACCAAGCTGGCATCATCGTCGGGGGGAGAGACGGCATGGCCGTGCCCGCGGGAGGCCCATCAGTCTGCATTTTACCCGTCCCGCATCTTGACTATCTTCAAGAAGATGGATATGGCTAGGAGCGCTGGGATGTTCGGCATGCGGGATGTAATGGGTATCTTGTCCGTGCGCCAGGCCTAGCGCGTTTTTACCACGTGCATACGGTTTCGCGATTACGCTAATCCGTCTTTACTCAAACCACATCTCTTGCTTGCCACACCAGCGGGCTCACGTAGACATTCAGACACGCTTTGTCACGGCTCTTACTGATTGATTGTTACTCGGAGTACGGCCTTGGATCATGAGGCCTACCAGCGTCGAGATCGCTGCGTGTGTACCAACGCGTAGAGGCTGCATGCCACGCAGCCTTGTGGCTCTAATCACTTGGTAGGATTCGCCACACGTCAGGCGCAAATGTATCTACGTGTAGTTCGATTGGCGACTTGCGCTGAAGGTTCTTGTTGTTAACACATAGGCGAAGTACCCGATAGCGTTCATGACCACCCTTTCTGGTTGTTGGAGCTGACCTGTGTTCGAATTCACGTTTGAAGAAGTAAGTCACAATGCTTAACGAACTTTGGTGAAATCGATGAGCGTTAGGGGCGATTGGAAGGTCGTGCTGTCCTCGCAACGTACATTGGGCCAATGAGTCGGCCTGGTTAAGCTTCACTACGCAGGATCATGCCGCATCCGTGGCTGTCAGACTACCACCAATCACTCTATACCAGCGGTTTGGCTCACCGGTGACGCAACGCAGCAGGCTCGCTAGCCTTGGTCATCCCCACATCCGCTGTCACCATCCTTTTGAGACATCACCTATGCTTTACGTGTGAGCCTGTCGTGGAGCCTAGTGAGCCTTAGTGTCTTGTGTCATAGAATCGAAATCCAGACATTACCGAGATGACTTCCTCAACGCAAACAATTATGGCGCTCTCGATCATCGCAGGCACCGGCGGCCTTCTCCAGCTAGGCCTATCGATTTCAGACATAGCCTTGTGTGTTGACTTGGGCAAAAAGTTCGGCAATTTCGTTCGAGCAGGACAAAACGACAATGACCTATTTGAAGTCCTTAATGAGGACCGGGAGGCCCTATTCAGACGGCGTGGCCTCGTAGACGCAGTTGAAATGGAGAAGAGATGGCCTCAAGTACAATTCGTTCACCGCGGCACGAAGAAAAAAGGCAATATCGTGGAAAGTCCGCCGCCTGAATCGCCATTACTGAAGACGAATCATAGGAAAAAGAAAGAAGATACTAGTGGTGGGGTGGACAGATTCACATGGATCATGGTCGCAATTGTTTCCGCCTTAGACGGGTGCTTACCATCAAGCGTCATACAGGAACTACTCATTCGAGTCTTTGTTGAGGTTTTGGCTCGCGAAGATGACATCGTACCTGCGTTAAGAATAACCATCAAGAAGAATGTTGAGTCGTGGAGATCTTTCGGGTGTGCTAGAAACATAGCGTCCTCGATCAAAAATGAGATGCACAAGAGCCTGTCCAATGGCGTGCTCAATCAGCACCCGATACAGGCTATCCCTCAGTTGAACGAAGCAGAAATGGCAGATGCGCAAAACTTTCTTGTTTGGCTTCTCAGGGGAGATTCGACAGTATTTAGCGTTATGTCTCCCATCACCTTCTCCATTGCTGAGGCCTGGGAGAAGGTCAAGCTTGATCTGTGCACCGGTGGACACCCTACACACGAAGGACAAGCTTGTGTGACATATCACCGCGAAGGCCATATAATCGGAGGATCCAGCTCCTGTACAGGTCCAATCCCAAGAGGACTTGGCTCAAGACCCCTTCAGATTTCCTGGCCTCGCGACAGACCAGAATCGATGATAGACGTCCTGGGGGTCGGTCGTGCATTGGAGGATGCCATGTCAGGAGCCTGGAAGCGTGGAACAGATGCCGCTGATCACCTGGCATTGGTTGGCGAAGCGAAGCTGCCATTCGAATCCACGAGCGAGGTATATTATACCCTTGAAGTCTCCTCTGGTACACGAGTCAGCAGACGGTACGGCTCGCATATTGGCATACTCGCTGATAAAGGCTTTCCGGCAGACACCGAGAAGATTTTCGAGACGATGGAGTGGATTCTGGTAGGAGAGCCGGAAGACAGTGCCCGATGGCTCGAGAACCATGTTGCACTTGAATACCTGCTTCGAGTTGACGGCGCAGCTGTGCAACCCGATCAGAAATACCGTCCGGTGTTCTTCAAGTATCAAGCTTTCATTTTCGGGTTCTACTACCAACTCTTACGACCAATTCTATGTTTCGATTTAGTGGAACCCGAGGCTTTTTTCCACGGCATCTGGGGTGTACACAGTACTACGTTTCTGGCTATGTGCACTCAGCTGGGTCAATCCTTGAGGAGAGACCAAAAAGCCAGCCGGGCTCATATGCTTTATGTGCTGTCTGCGATGTATAACGGTCGTCGCAAGATCTTCAGTACCATGTCACCACTTCCTCGATTAGTCGGTGTTCTCGGACCCATCTCAGTACTGGCGCTACCTCTTGTTCGTACAACAGACGATCCTGATAGTATCTCGAAGATCGCTGTCGTTGACCTTCCAATCGTCGATCTAAATGCCGAAAGCGCAGACGGAGATCTGATGGCCAGCGAAGGTGGGGGAATGCACTTCAAACGCCCATCCGAGTGCGACCGCGCCGCCACCCTCACCCGACCAACTGGCCCAATGCATGATTGGGCAGTGTATCCATATATGAGCATGGCATTGAGTGGGGAAAGCACCAGCGGTGTAGTTATGGCTGCCCTATGCGGCAAGAGGCTTGTTGGGTGGTTCAATCCGTTGGCTGCGGATATCTCGTTCCTCAGTTCAGCTTATCTGCGAGAGTCGCGTAGCGAAGACGATGTGGTTGCATTCGAAGTAAAAGACGAGCATTGGGTGAATGGTGAGGTCCTACAGCCAGATCCAGGTCACGCAGATTTCGCGTTCGGCGTCGTGCACTCGCATGGCTCGCCTAGTCTACGGTACGCTGCGGCTGGTTTCTACGCTGAAACAGGCGAAGAAGTGGTAGTTGCTCGGTCTGCCAGTGAATTTTCCGGAGCTTTTGGCAGAATAGAAGCACAAGGTCAAGGTATAGTGATCGCATAAAGGCTATAAGCATCCATATACTTCTAGCTTCAATAGCACTACAATTTGCTTCCGCCTGTTGCCTTCACAACAAAACCCAACCTGGGAAAATGAATTCTGACATCTAGCTCACCCATCTCGTCCGGCTTGATGACCACCTCCTCGCTTCCAATCTTGACCAACGTACCCATCGTAGGATTATCACGCCCGGTGTCATCAGGCACAATGCTTACACTCACTCCTGGGACCAACCCTCTTGAAGTATCAAGGGCGATATGCTGTCCCACCACCGTAGGAACGAGCAGATCTGCATCGCGTAATAAAGTTGTTCGTCTCAGCGCGTCTTTCCACCGAGTGTCCTCTCCGGGAACTGTTGTTTGTAGATCCGGCAAAGCGCCGATGTACGCTTCGAATGCATCGAACCACTTCACCAAGCTTGGATACCTCTTCTTGTTGAATACTTGTCCCACAACATCATCATTTGTATCATGCGTACCACCACCACTTAGATTATTGATACCCTTCCCAGCAGCGATATCAATACCCCACCTCAACTGATAGTACAGACTGATGTCAGCGAGCGAAGGCGTCCTTGTCGGCATGGCCCAAGTACCCGACCCAAACATAGGTTCCAACATGGAGAAGTGCAAATCTAAATTGGAAAGATGAATTGGTATCTTAGACTGCAGCTTCTCAGGCGAAAGCGGATGTCCAATGAGCTGAGCGCGATCTTTACCAAAGTCTGATGCCCAGACAGAAGAAGGTATAAATCCGGTAGTCGTCCGAAACAGCGGTTTGTCAGTCCAAAAGCTCGCGAATCCTCTTACGAGCCCACGATACGCCCATCCGCTTACACCCTCGATCGGCGGATACACGGCAGCCCAACCTTTGTCCACTGGGAAAAAGTGCTCTAGTGCCTCGATGATGAGCGAGGTGTCGCAGTAGATCTCCCTGCCGATAGCGAGGATGGGTATCTTGCGGTACTGGAGGCCGAATGTTGATGTTATGAGGGGTCTGGGTAGCATCGATGGGACCGTGACATATGCTTCGGGACCAGTGATTAGTCACGAGATCTACGTGCTTCGATCGTCACGAGCAGGGAGAAGGCTTACAGAATGGTATCTGCTTGATGCGTAGTGCTAGTCTGACTTTGTTTGTGAATGGGCTAGAATCGTAGCCAAAGAGGACCACAGGTGGATGATCAAATGGTTGCGCCATGTTGCCTATAGGGAAGCGACGCAGACTGAGCTCTGACAGGAAGGCGTTCAATACGGCAAAGATATAAAGGAGTCGGTAATGCCGGGTCGAGATGAGGTTATACCCCGCGCTCTGCTCAAGAGCCGAGGTTCTATTCAAGAGGCGAGAGAACGTATGCTTTGTGTACTGAGTCTTTGTTAAATGTTGTACGTGTTCTGATGAAATCTACCCTCTAGGCCAGAGTCATGATCTGCATTCCAGAGTCCAGATGTAAGCCATAGCGACCCCATCTTATCTCTACCAGTGCACAAAACTGGAACAACACTATTTTGGGGTTGAAACATGCTTTTGCTGTGGTATCGAAATCATGTCCGTAATCTACCATAATGTGGGACGCCAAACTCCAAGACTATCTGGATGGTGCGACAGAGTCCTACTCGTCAACATCCATAGCCTCAACACCGCCACCAACCTTCCTCTTCATCATCATCTTCTTAGTCTTGCTCCTCGTCTTGGGTGTCGTCTCCTCAAGCTCACTGAGCTCGCTCTCCTCAGCCTCGAGCTCCTTCCTCCTTGCTGCAACCTTCTCCTTGACCTTCTGCACGTCGACCTCCATGTCTTCCTGCTCAACCTCCTCCTTGGCGAATCGCTCGCTCGGCGGCAGCAGATGCTGGTTCTCCTCAACCAACTTCCTGTCCTCCTCACGCTGTCTCTGCTTGTTGCCACGCATGCGGGCCTTGTAGAAGGCGCGCTCTCTCCTCTGCCGGATCTCGGATACACGGCCCATGGCCTTGAGGGTGGTCTGGATGAGATCGCGGTTGTATCGCACGGGCACGTTGCGGCGCTGAGCGAAGGTGAGGGTCGAGTCGACGGTCATTTCCTTGTTGTGCGCGCGACGGAAAGACTTTGTCCAGGCGAGCTTGCGGGGGTTGCGCTTCATCTTGAAGTTCTTGTGGCATTTTGATTTGCAGAAGCGGAAAGCCTTGGCATCATTGCGCACTGTGCAGGTTAGGCAAGAGCTTTGTTAATGCGATTTTGGGTCTTCATACCGAATGTTATGCCCTTTGACGGGTATACGGGCGAAGAGCAGAAGTAGCAGGTTTCGATTCTCATCCTGTCGTTGTGGCGCGAGTACGGTCGCGCTCGGTGCTATGGCAAGGAAGGAATGCGATTTGGTTTGCAAGGGTCGACCACGCTTCACAGGTGTTGGCGGTGGTGAGGCGGCGTCGTGGAAAAGGTGTGGAGTTGAGGATCGAGAAGTTGGGCCGGCTCGAAATTTTGGGTGGTCCGTGCACATCTACCCACCTGCCATTCTCGCCCGCCAATTGCGATGCATCTCGACCGAGACACCTCCGCAAATTTCCTTCCCACCACCTCGCCGCCGTCGTCGACGCATCCATCTGGCGTCGCCCCAATCTCCGCCTCCGCATCGCGCACATCCACCACGTCGAATCTCGAGCAACCGAAACCACTTAGTACGACACAATCACGAGACATGTCTGCCTGGGTCTGGATCTTGGGCGCTGGTGCCACTGCTTTCTTCGTATGGCTCCCCCATCTTTGCATTGGCGGTTACGGCCGACTTGGTTATGGAGCTGCAGGAACAGCTTGGAATGTCAAGGAGAACATGTACTGACAGATGCGAACAGGGCCGCGCAGCACTCGTGGCACTACGAAGATCAGGTGGTGGTGCTGGAGCATTAGGACGTGGATACTACAAGGGCGGCTTTGAGCCCAAGATGACACGGAGAGAAGCCGCGCTGATATTAGAAATGCCGTATGTCGACAAATCCACACAGCCCACCAAGAGTACACGAGACTGACAATACCCCAGCGAACGCGGCATCACAAAAGAACTCCTACGCAAGAAGCACCGGTCGCTCATGCTTCTGAACCACCCGGATCGAGGCGGTAGCCCATACCTGGCTACCAAGGTCAACGAAGCGAAAGAGCTACTCGAGAAGGAGGTTAAGGGATGAACAAGAGGGGGATGATGTGTATACCAAGACTTTGTACTATATCACGGCATGATTCTCAGCATCAGCATGGCGTTGGACTGAATACGATTAGCGATTTACGACTCTCAACACGCTTTCTTTGGTTACAACTTCATTCAATTCCATGTGGTGAACATGTGCTAATCGTCATAGTCTCCACGAGCGCACTACAATATCGTCTACACTGGCAACACAACTTTGACTCCCATGTACTCTCGCTGATGCATGATCTTCCCATCAATAATGACTTGATGCACGCCGACACGATTGTGAATAGTATCTGTAGGATCTGTCGCCGTAGCGATCTGGATCTCACGCCACTCGCGATTGGTAGGAACCAGTTCGCCCTGTAACGTGCGCTTCTTGAACTCTTTGTAGATACCTTGGTCCTCAACACAACCTTCACGCTGGATCAGTGGCGAATCTGCGATGATCGTTAGCATCTCGGCTTGCAGGCGACTAGAAATTCGACATACTGTAGGCAGGCGTCATGCGCAGACTGCCAAGAGAACTATTGAATAGCACGAGTGAGAGGCGATCTTGGTTCAACTGATCCACCGGCGGCTTAAAAACCCGGTGTCTGGTAGCCTTGAAATGCCCGCCCGAAACGATCTCCAGCGTATCACCGATATTGATGACGAGCGCACCAGGCTTGTATGGCACATAGTACCACTTCTCATCCTGTCCCCAGATCTGCAAGCACGAGATCGGGACAGAGAATAGGAGCGTCGTGAGTCCAAAGTCGGTATGGCCATGCATACGCAGACCTTTGGACGCTTCCTGTGTCTGCTTCTGTACTGGACGGAACAGCGCATGGCGGAAGTAGCCCTCGCCTGTGGGTCCATCATGGGATTGGATGTTGTCCCAGAGGTAGTCGTCGGGCAGTTCGAGTACTCGAGAGAAGAGAGTCAGAAGACGGCGATTAACGGATTTGGTGAGGTAGTTGCAGAATGCTTCAATCTCATCCATGAACGGGTGCAGGCATTTGGGCGTACGGCTCATGTCTTGCCAGTCGGGTTTGTACCAGTTGAATTGCTCGATGCCATCGGGGGTTCCACGGTGACGCTGGCCTTGTTATTAGTGTTCAAGCATTGGTTGATAGAAGACATGATGCTAACCTTGAACCCATATGGATGTTTGTAACCGGACCATACACCAGTCTCCGGGTTGAAGAGCAGACGCTCCTTGTCTTCTTTACCTATGTTCTCGTATAGATACTGTGCAAGAGCGAACTGTCTGTGCAGTTGTTGTAGGGAGACGCCGTAGTTCTCCAGGAACAGGAAGCCATCTTCTCGGATAGCTCGCTTAACCTGCCCAACAAGGTCATCGACAACTGCTGGATCATCAGAGTCCATTAGAGACAAGTCGATGGAAGTGAGCTCGGCAAAGTCCTCTTTCTGCTGAGTGACTGGTGGAGGAACCCATTCTGGTACAAAGGGCTTGCCAGGAAGATTGGCTGATGGGGGATTGAACTTAGCGGCGGGTGCCATGACGCTTGATGTATTGATGAATCTATTGAAGGTGTTGTGTATAAGACTAAGCTGATCGCTGCATATCCTTTGAGCTTGGAAATTGAGTCCTTATGTTCTTGAGGCAGATCCTAGTGTAACCTCGCAGCTGTCGTCAGGTCCGGCTTTTAAGGATCGAGCTCCTCCTCAGCCAGAACCATCATCTCATGGATGGCTCAAAGGTCATCATACGATTGCATACGGTCCGGCGACTGGGGGCCGCGGCCTTTACTACCTAGGTAGTAAACGCAATCAATAAAGCGGTCGAAGCAGCGGCACTCCGACCATGCGACTCGAGTCCGGATTATCACCTATCTCCGCCTCCACCTTTGTTTTCTACATACCGAACTCTAGATGAGACCAATCATGTCAAGTTCATGGATGAGAAACATACAGTGTTGCGATGGAGGAGCGATTGCCAACGGAGGAGCTCCTCCCCGTTGTGGGGCCGTGGGCTAGCGCGCCCTGCTGGCTTCGTCCTCCACACCCTTGGAGCTCCTCATCCCTCCACCAAGCTTCAGCGTAACGTAACTGCTTTGAATAATGACGAGCTGTTGTAAGGCTATATACCCAGGTATTACAGTATGTGGCTCTATACCTCCAGCCTCGCTTTCACAGAACAGCTTGCGTCCAGCTTGACGAGATCGACTACTTTTCTTCCGAAGTCACTCCTATCGTAGCGCCATCATGTCGCGTCAACTCATCTCCAGCGAGAAGTTTCCCACTAAACCACACAATTGCCCCGCCACGAAAGTCCCAGGACTAGTCTTCTGTGCTGGACAAACAGCTACTGGAGAGATCAAGCAAGCCACAGTAAGTTTTCCCATCGTGTATCACAGCTTTTCATCATTTAGCACGTACTGACTCAACCCTAAGAGAAAGGTTCTCCAAAACCTCAAAGAGGTTCTCGAGCTATCCGGTTCGTCGCTTGAACAGGTTGTCAAATATAATGTCTACCTTGCAGACATGAAGGATTTCGCGGCGATGAATGAGGTGTACATCGACTTTTTACCTCAGCCGATGCCTTCGAGATCATGCCTGCAGGCGTTACCTCCTGGTGATGGCACCGTGATTGAAATTGAGTGCATAGCCCAAGTTTGAATCGGGGCGGATTGAGTGGGAGCATCGCGATGGTCACACGGCTTAGTCGGTGCGCTTATGAACCTGCATCCGGCGACAACTCTTCGTAGAGGACGTAGGCTATATATGCTAGTCGACGCAATTTCACACGTTGACTGTCATCAAAAATTAAACCTCGTGGAATCGAATTGAATGGATGAGAGAATTTTTCCCATATGTGACCTGCCAGTACTGATATCTTCATAGCGGAACGAACTTTGCTACTAGCATCAAAGACGTTGAAGAACCCAAAATACCCTCAAGAACATGCTGCAGATATTGGAGGCTCAAGCAGAATATCGAATGAGAACTTAGGCTTGAGGCATGAGCTTAGGTGAATACGAGTGATAACAAAAAGTCGTGTGCAACTATCAAAACCTTCATGAATGAGTCTAGTGAAAGCTATGGGGTGAAGGCAGCACCCAAAAGTCGTACAGGACCATATGATGAACTGGTGATATGTTTGATTGTTATCCGCATCTATCTGACGACGACTTTTATTCTACTCAGCATCTCATACGTTCGATCTCGCAATCTCGAATTCGGCCATATACCAGTTCTGTATTGCCTTCGTGTCTCCAGTGATAGCAACAGTATCGTACCTTTCCCTCGCTTCCCTTGCGGCAGTCCCATTGTTCACCATTCTCCCAGCCCACTTCCCGTGTTTGCGAGCAGCAGAGACTATCTTGTCGACAGCTTGAACGAACTCTGGCTCGTCACCACGTGCAGGGGTATAACCAAGGAGAGATTGCGCGAGATCGTTAGGTCCAATGAATATGAGATCAACACCCGGAACTGCAGCGATGGCGTCGACATTATCAACTCCAGCACGTGTCTCGATTTGGATCATGGTGATGATTGTCTGATCAGCCGACTTCATATACTCGGGTGTTGTAAGGCCATGGCCAATAGCTGGAAAGGCCGAGCCTTGACCACGAACACCTTGTGGCGGAAATTTCGAGGATGCGACAACTTGTGCGGCTTCTTCTGCGGTGTTGATCTGAGGAACCATAAGGCCATGCGCCCCAGTGTCTAGCGCACGCTTGAGTATATCGTGTGTCGGTCCGCGAACACGTATAATCGGGGATACGCCCAGAGCTGAGATAGCGGCTACTGAGTTGTGCATGGCGTCGTCTCCGATATGACCATGCTCACAGTCGATGATGATTCCATCGAGGCCTGTCAATGCAACGATTTGCGCTTGCCGAACAGAAGGTATCGCGACAAAAGTCATCAGCGGAAATTCGCCGCTTCTGATCTTATTGAGAAGCCTCAGACGAGGGTTCTGGATTGTTGTTGTCTGCGCTGTGGGATAGCTCATGATGTAGGATGGGGTTGGCAAAGTATATATCAAGAATATAGTAGAGAGAGAGTGCTGAGACGGGGTCTTGATGTCACTGGGATGACGGGAAGGTAGATGTCATGTTGGTGCATAGGACGACTCGTCCACCTAAGTAGCATCACAGCCTCTGTCGTTCCATCGAAATGATGCTGCTATCGCATGCGACGTGCAGGTTGTGAGGAGCAAGTTGGTTCCACTTAAGATGCCGACCATAATGGAGTGTGGTTTTGCCCCGCTCGGAGGAGAAGAGAGGAGCTCCTCCCATCGGGCCCGCTAGCTTCATGCAGGGACCACGAGTCATACAAGCATTACCCCTGATCTCACTTTCTCACGCAGATAAGCACACGATAATCGGAACCCACCAGTTCGGAACGTACCTCAGCTCGGGTGCTCCTCTCAGTGTCATGTAGTTTCAATTAATGACAATACTATGCCATAGCTGCTATAAATCATGACATATTGTGACGAGATATCGGTCGTCTCTCATCGGCGTCTTTACAAGCTGTAGTTGCATTTTCCCTGGCCTCATCATTACATTTGAAGCCACGTTGTGCAACAATGGAGACTGAGATGAAGAAGCTCGACCTAGTCGGGACCGCGGATACTGATGTCGAGATAGGCACTATTCACAACGAGCGTATGCCCCATTCCCTTCGCAATCTAAGTCAAGATGAGATCTCGGATCTCAACCGGAAGCTTGTTCGCAAAATCGACTGCATCGTCTTGCCAATCATTAGTATCCTCTATATACTGAACTACATCGATCGTCAAAACTTGGCTGCAGCGAAGTTACAAGGTATCATGGAGGATCTTGACATGACAACTCAACAGTTTGCGACGGCGATCTCGATCCTGTTCGTTGGGTACCTCCCTTTCCAGATTCCGAGCAACTTGGTAAGCTGTGCCTACACAAAAAGTATGCGAGACACACACTGACTTCGTACCTCCATGTTTGCAGATCATTGCAAAGATCTCGAGGCCTGGACTTTACATCTGCGTGGCTGTGGTCATCTGGGGGTCGATATCTGCTGCGACGGCAGCTGTGAAGACGTATGGTCAGTTGTTGGCTGTACGCGCTGTTCTCGGGGCGGCAGAGGCTGTGTGAGTCAACCACTAAGATATTGGAAAGATCTACGCTGACTCCAATACCTTGTTCCAGATTCTTCCCTGGAGCCATGTACTACTTGTCAGCATGGTACAACAAGACTGAACTTGGAAAGCGTATTGCGGCCTTGTACATTGCGCAACAATTCGGTAACGCATTCGGTGGCCTCTTTGCTGCTGGTGTCTTCGAGCTCGATGGAAAGCATGGCATCCGTGCATGGCAATGGCTATGTAAGTAGACGAATGTCAATGGCTGCATATATCTGACAGCGCTGACGTGTCTCTAGTCATCATCGAAGGCTCTGCTACGGTTGGCATCGGCGGAATCTGCGCCTTTCTTATGCCAGAATTCCCACATAATAGCAAAATACTCTCCCCGATTCAGCGTGATCTTGCAGTCTGGCGCATCGAATCCGAGTCGGGCGCTGCAGAGGGTACCGAGAAAGAGAGTGTGCTGAAGGGCTTCAAGATGGCGATTAGTGACCCAAAGTTGCTGCTCCTCATTCTATGTAATCTCCTCTCGCAGGCGCAAGGATCGATCGCCAACTACTTCCCGACGCTGGTCGCCTCTCTGGGTTACAAGGGTAACACCAGTCTTCTACTGACTGCCCCACCATACATTCTTGCAGGCATCGTCTACTACGGACTTATGTGGTACTCTGATCGCAAGAACGCAGCGTATCGCATCATCCTTGCGTGTATCGCCATCGCTTGTGTCATGTATATCATACCCATGACGACGTTGAATGTCGGTGCGAGGTACTTCTCCATGATGATCCTCCCCTTCGCCTCCGTCGGACCACAGCTTGTACTGTACAAGACTATCAACCTACATCTTGCACGCCCAACTGCTAAGCGTGCAGCAGCGTCAGCGCTAGTCAATGCCATCGGTGGCACCTCCAATATTTGGGCCTCCTACCTCTACTACGCTCCACCACAGTTCTACACGGCCTTCGGTACGCTGATGGGCTGTGCGTTGGCATTTGCAGCTACCATAACCTTCTACCGTTGGCTTGTTCGTCGAGAGAACAAACGCCTCGACTCTTGCGATCCGGACCAGATTGCGAAGGTCATTCGAGGTGGCGTCACGGAGGAGATGGTACAACTCAATTGGCGGTACGAGATGTATTGAAGGCGATCGTCGTAGTAGGTAAGGGTGTCATCCAGCGAATTGATGATGGTTATAGTTGTGTTCGTGGTGGCAGCAGTTAGTTGCTATAGAGTTCGGAAAACTTGAGTCTGACAACTGCGACCTCTCGCGTGTAACTATGGTCTTGTCCCTGACTGGATACCTCACCTGTCCATACTCTGGCATCTCAAGTACAATTTCATGACGATCAAGGGCAGTAATGACATTATTGCATGACGTTCAGCCAGTGATGTGATGCGTAAGGACTTCGCGGAGCGGCGGTGTACCACTGTTCAAACGCCGATCGGGCCGAGGTCGCCATTCCCCAACCACCCCCGCTTCCTTCTCGCAAGCCACTGACCATGACTTCCCGTCTGCATCCCCTAGGGCCACGAACCATCTCGACGCTGTGGGTCTAGGAAGTGCATATAACCAATTGCCGAACGATGAATTGTATGAGCAACGACGCGCCTCTAAATGCCCGTAGGGGCCTATCCGATAGGACATACCCCTGCTAGTGGGAGATAAGCACAATTACCTTGGATGCAAGTACTTCTTGAAGTGAATGAATGAAACGCATCTAGCTGTTACCGAAATCTCTAGCAAACGTCATCGATATGGCATCCATAGGTGTAGCACCTCATCCTGTCAAAGAACAACCATCTTTCCAGCCGTTCCAATGTCAAACCTGTCAAAGTCGCTTCACACGACACGAAAACCTCAAAAGACATGCTGCCCTCCATGCACGTAATCGAGAAGGGGCCTCCTTGGCCTGTCACTTCTGTGCAGCAACATTTTCAAGATCGGACCTCCGGCAGCGGCATACCAGAAGAAAGCATCCTGACCAGCAAGCCAGCCAGCTCACGAAGCAGTCGAGAGTACAGCCAGATGGAGTCTCCCCGGTCTCGGTTCACGAGCGACAAAGCAATCTTGCGTCAGTTACACCGGATGAGATGGGCGACCTCGATCTTGACACAGCATGGCGGACTATTCTTGATGGCCACAGCCAGCAGCACAACTCTACGACAGATCATGAGCTTGGGGGCATCGCAACATCAAACAAGAGTGTGGCTTCCGTCTTCCTACCAGAACAGTCGATGAGCAACATCGACGTCACCCTGCAGAGGATTCTAGCGACAGAGATGGACCCACGGCTGGAAGTCACACATATGCAAAGTCTTCAATCCAACACACTTAGTGACAACCTCGGTCTTTCCAGCCTGTGCAGTTCCAGCGGGTGGTACTCAGGTGAATCACCACAACTGCAAGATGACTGGAATATTTCCACAGCGCAGGTTGCCCGAGGTATCGAGTTGTTCTTCATCCACCTGTCTTCGTTCCTGCCGTTCATTCATCGGCCAACATTCGATAGCAATAGAGCTGATGAAAGTCTACTCTATGGCATGCTTGCTCTTGGGTATCAATATGGCGAAGATCCGGACGATCAAGAGAGAGCTTCATCCGGTGCTAGCCTGTCCTTAAGATGCTATCACCAATCTCGCGCGTTGCTCAAATCCAATAACGACGAAGAGACACTCGGCAATCCTCAGAGAATAATGACCGTGCAAGCCTATCTTCTACTGCAGGTTCTGACTATGATGTATCTCTGCGGAACATCGTCAGCATATGCCCTGAAGATACATTCAAAGATCGTCACGTTGGCGCGAGCGGGTGGACTTATGCAACCACTACCGGCCCAAGCGACTGCGGCAGCAGATTTGGACTCTCTCTGGCATCAATTTGTTCAAAACGAAACGCATAAGCGAACATGCTTTGCCATACATCAGATGGATGCTTTATGGTACCAGGCACTTTCCGTCCCCCGATCATTATCGCATCTAGAAATCAAACAGGAGTTGCCTTGTGCAACAGATCACTGGACAGCAGCAAACTCTGGCGAATGGGCACACAAGCAATTACTCCTGAGACAGACTGGCCCGCCAACACAATTCTCCGAAGTAGTCAAACAATTCTTGACTTCCAGTCCGGATCTACTTACATTATCTCCATTCGACCCTTATGCAACTATCAACATAAATCAGTTCCTCATTTCCAGTGCTCGAGAGGTGTCTGGTTGGTCTACGATAACAGGTATTCTGAGCACAGATAGAGTGGAGCCACTCAGGTCCTCTCTTGTTGCGCTAGAGCCTTTTGCCCGGCCACGCGGAGATAATCCAGACCCAACGCAGGCTTCGCTGAGTGAAATCACCTGGGAGACGGCGATGATTGAACTACAAATGTGGTCACCTACACACACTAGTGGTATCATCGAAGGGAGCATAGATGCAATACTGTACCAGCTTACAGACCATGCGCCATCGTGTGAGTTTCTTTGTGAATCACGCATCTCAGATCTAGTTCAACCACATGTCGACTGGTTTTTACGGTACCTGGATGTAACCACATCGCCAGAAACCGAAGCACCCTGGGTTCTTCTCTATGCATACAAAGCCTTCATGATTGCGTGGCAGCTTGTTCGCCGCGGCAGGGTAGGATCCATGCGGGTCGTTCAAGTGCAGGATGGCGATACGCAAGGTGCACTTGCGTGGGCCCGGAAGGTCTTTGGACGACGGCAGCGGTGGCAGCTCGGTCGGGTTGCGTTGAATTGTATAGACCGACTAGAAGCTAATGTACCAGTAGAAGCTTGTAAGTAAGTCTGTCAAGACATTAAAGGCTTGGCCTTACTTATGGTTCCATCGCTACCGCTTCGATCCCGAACATGCACCTTCCGCCACATGACGTAGGAGAACAAGCGAGGTGCACTTTCCAATCGCTTTACATGATTTTTCGTCAATGAGCACCAAGGCGTGTGGGGAGTCGAAAGGATTTGGTGTTTTGTGAGTGACAGAATGTGAAGAGGGATGAGCAAGTCAATCAAACATGAACCAACGAACTGCGCAAGATGAGATCCGTCATCAAAGGGTGTTGGAACGTGATTGCGATTTATTCTGCGCGACCGCTAATTTCATCTGAGTACGAATCAAATTACTCTGAGAAAGCTCTTAATCATTACCCTTACACCCATTCGTCCATCCTCCTGCGGCTTTGACAACCTTGTTATTGTTCCAACAGCGCGCGCGAACCCAGATTGGCGTACTGAAGGTAGCGTACCATTCGTGCCCATCATGATCAGCCGGGTTGTCAAAGTACTCGAATTTCCAAAACGTCGTACCGAGTCCATAGCAACTGTCCATGTTAGGCCGAAGAGTCTTTCCGCCATGATCCCAAGTGGCAAAGCCAGCACCCTCAACCTTATAACGTCCATGGGTCCCCTTGTACCAGCCCTCGCATCGGCCGTAAGGATTTTTAGGCCATGGCCAGGGGCGGTTATTGCGGCGAGGGTGGAGCTCATATTTGTAGTCTCCGTTGTCACGAACGTATCGCCCGCCACCCTTCCAGTTCATTGGGTTGTCAGATGTGTCGCATGAGTTCATGAGCTTCTTCATCGAATCGACACATTGGTCTTGATCGAATGCCGAGGCGTCATTCCCCAGTGTGACGACATACTCGTGCTCTTCTGGTGTGCCTTCGTCGTAGATCTTGGAATAGCTCCAGTTGATCTTATTAGACGAATGATTTTCCGCGACCTCTTTGCAGAAGCCTTCGTAGTTCTCGTTGGTGCGATTTCCACTGACGTAGTACTTACTGCCAGTCTTCGAGAAACAAGTAAACTCGTCCTTGACAGTTGCTTCGCATGTAGGCGAATCGACACCGAGGACGATGGCACGCAGATCCATGAGCTCAGCGAGTGCAAAGGAGGCTATAGTGAGGTGACCGGCTTCGTTGGGGTGAAACTACACGTGTCAGCGAGGTGAACATTATCAACCACTCGCGTGAGTGTGAAGGATACTCACATTCTGGCCCACGCGGTCGGGCATACCCATGCCCAGAGTCATGTCGAAACCGCCGTCTCCAGGGCAGGCTGGTGGCGAGGGCGCCCGCGGATCCAGCTTGTGCCTGACGGCAGCACGCGGATTGGGTGACTTGTAAAGAACTGAGTCGTACAGTGTGCGTTCGATGTTCCTGTCACGAGTCTCCATCATGGCCTTTAGGCGGTTGACGCGACGTTTTTCCGAACTGGATAGTCTCGTCGAGTTCAGCAGTTCGTCGAGATCAATGTCGCGCCTGCGCAGCTCCTGCCGTTCGAAATCATTTTCCCAGCCACCCCAGGGATGCGTGTCGGGCTTGATAAAATGCATGTTTGGTTGTTTGGGATCTGGATAGTCGCCATTGCTACTCGGGGAGCACATTCGGGCGTCGAGCTCTTTGGATACCCAGTCGTCCCATTCAGCATAGCCGACCTTATAATTGATCTTGTCGCTTTCAGAGGCCTGATCCACAGCCTCACGGATGGCCTTGTTGATGTCAAGGACGAGCTGGTTAAAAGTATGACGACGAGCCTTTGTGAGCGCCTGATAGGTAGAGCCTAGCGGAAGAAACCAAGCAATATCCCACGACTGACGATCACAATTGTCTTCGGTCGTGTCAAAGAACTGGGCGTAGCTATTCACGACCACGATGCCATCTTTGTTCATCTTCTCATCTAGCGCCTCCAAAATCTGCAGTATGTTGTCCGTAATGATTGACTTGACATTCTCTTGGGCCTTGGCGATGACCGTCTCGCAAGCAGTGGACTTGCCGTAGGGTAACATGATGCAGTCCGCGATGATTTTGGCCAGACACAGGTCGTTTCCACCAGAGGTGAAAGTGACAAAGTCGAGCTCGCCTTTCAGAGCCTTCGCCTGTTGGTAGATTTGTTCTGAACGGTCGCCACTGCAAGCAAGGTATTGGAAACCGCCGTCCTTCTCGACATGGGAGCCAAACTGGGCCTCGATGACTTTAGGGTATGCCATATCATACCTGGAGCATTTCCAGTTGTCGCGAACTTCTTCTAGGCCAGTAGGCGCTGTAATAGCCACTTCATCGGCGGTGATTCTGTGACCCAGGGGCCTGCCGGCACCAATGCCAGCCGTGTAGCTGTCACCGATAGCTGCCCAACGTTTGATCCATTGCATACTGCTCGGATCGTCATCTCGTTTGGAGAGGGGCAGCGGTGCCGAGGAAGCAGACTGATTGGTAGATGATGCACGCTCTCGGTGGAGTTGATGTTCTAAACTTCTACTTTGTCTTCCATGATGCGAATGATGTGGTACGTAGCAGTTGACCATGCCGAGCAGGATCATAAGGCTGAAGACTGACTGAGAGATCATGACGGCTAGTAAAGCTGGCCCAAAATGAGCGACATGAATGTGTATGGAGGAAGAGATCAAACGTCCGAGGCCAGAGTTGTGTGTAGGTTGGACTAATTGATAGGCTGTGAGCAGGTGGGGAGAAGCCTCAAGTGACAAAAGGGAAAAACTCGCACAAGGTGCTCAACCGTCCAGGAACACCTATCTCGACTGGAAATAGAGCTCCAGAAGGCTCAGCCAAGACTCGTTATGATTACGTCCAAGACTTGTGGTCTGGTGAGATCCTTCTCGGTCAAAATGTCAAGATGCAGATTGAAATCTCTCACATGTAGATACAAGTACTACGACGAAACAGGCAGGCGGATAGTATGCGACACGGCCTGCCCGTCTGTAGTATTTGAGTTTTTACTATGGTGGTCTAACCCCTAGGTCCAGAGCAGGTACGCCATCCAAGGATAAAATTGACATTAATGATCCTGCATGTACTACGTATGGACCTGCAGGAAGGCAAGTAGTAACTAGCACGTTATGCAGAGTCGCGATGCCCAATACGGGCTGAAGACCGAGCGACACTCGGCGGCTGAATACCGCCCGAGCGGGCTGATATTAGTGGCGTCTGGTTCCTGCAGGGACCCGAGGTCCATGCCGACCCACATAAGTAAATTCAACCCCATCCTTCGTTCATCTTGGCATATGTATGTTCAAGGAACAGAAACCGACACTAGATGGCGTCTTTATTGATTGACATGCTGCGATAGTACGCGCCTTGGAAGACGACAATGTTGAGGTACCCCTGATGTGCCCATCTGTCATTGAGCAGCGAATCCGGAAGTCGCCCTGCTTGTTTCTCTCCCGTCCCACGATTGTCCGACTCTCGCCTAATTAATCACCCTTACAGCTTCTTTCATCGAGTGTTGTCCACTGTTGACTGCGCTGAAGACTTGCTAGTCACTGTGCGGATTTCTTTTTTGGAAAACATTTCGGCAATCATTATGACTCCTAAGGATGCCTCACTCCGGTGCCTCTATCTTGGACTTAGCCTCCTATCGACGGTGCAGGCGCTCAATTTGGGTTCCTTCGGTGGGCAGGCAGAAACCAAGTTACTGTTAGAGAGCGTCGCTGGTATGGAAACAACACCGCAGGCTCGAGAAATGCTTCTGCGGGCGATCAATAATCAGCCCGACTACACGTGCACCGCAACAAAGCCTTGCGACTTGGGTTGTTGCGGCCCTCTGTGAGTGGAAGACATCCACGGGTTTCTAAAGAAAGGTGGTTAACAATCGTGGTTAGTGATGCCACCGGTACTGGTGCTTGTGGTTTTGGCCCCGTATTCTGCGGCCCCAAATGTACGAGCGACTGCGAACGGAAATCCGAGTGCGATGGCAACAACTGGGGCCTCCAGTATGCCAACTTGACCAAATGCCCGCTCAATGTGTGCTGCAGTGAGCACGGTTTCTGCGGTACGACAATCGATTTCTGCGGCCCCGATCCTGTACCGCACCCTCAGTGCGATCTTTCCAAGCGGAGCGCCGACGCGCGTACCATCGGCTACTACGAGGGCTGGAATTATCAACGTCCATGTGGTAACATGGAGCCTGAAGAAATTCCCTTAGGACACTGGACGCACATCAACTTTGCTTTTGCGCTAATCAACCCCAAAACGTTCCACATCGAGGACATGGATCCTGGCACCGGATCTCGCTATGGTCGTGTCGCCGGACTCAAGGAGAGGCAGCCCGATCTCAAGGTCTGGATTGCTGTTGGAGGGTGGGCAATGAATGATCCTGGACCTTATCGAACAGCTTTTTCCGACTTAGCTGCTAGTGAGGCCAATCAAGATAAGTTCTTCGATTCGCTTTTGACTTTCATGGAGAGATATAATATGGATGGTGTCGATCTGGATTGGGAGTAGTAAGTGATTAGACCCATGTAGTGTTTCGTACATACACTGACCTATGCGCTCTAGCCCTGTAGCAGAAGATCGAGGCGGTATCCCCGCAGACTTCGACAACTATGTTAATCTCCTCAGACGTTTGCGCCAGCGCTTGAATGCTTCCGGTAGAGAGTACGGCATCAGTTTGACACTCGTAAGTGGCCAGCCTTCATGGTACTCCGCTTCCACGTTATTCCACCGAAGCTGATCCCCCACAGCCTGCTTCTTACTGGTATCTCCGTGGTTTCAATCTCCAGGAGATGGAGCCATACCTCGACTGGTTCAACATGATGACGTATGACATTCACGGCGTTTGGGATGCCAGTATCGACAGCCTCGGCCCTATCGCCCAGGCGCATACCAATCTGACCGAGATAAAGATGGGTCTTGAGCTTCTGTGGCGCAACAACATCAACCCAGAGCGTGTCGTACTTGGTCTCGGCTTCTACGGTCGCAGCTTTACCATGAAAGACCCAGGATGCATGACGGCAGGCTGCGAGTTTAGCGAAGGCGCTAATGGCGGTGCGTGCACGGGCACACCCGGCGTACTATCGGCGGCCGAGATCAACGAGGTCATCGCTAAAGGTGCCACTGTCACGTACGACGAGAAGGCCGCTGTCAAGATCGTCACTTGGGATTCGAACCAGTGGGTTTCATTTGACGATACTCAAACGTTGGGATCAAAGATTGATTTTGCGCACCAGCATTGCTTAGGAGGGCAAGTACTATCATTTCGATTCCTACCATTCATTACTAGTTGCTGACTGACAAACAGGACTATGGTATGGGCTATCGACCTTGATGACGGTACACTCACCAAAGCCCTTGGTGAGAATATCGAGCGACGTGAGCTACCTACCTACGAACCAAGGAATTACTTCGAGTGCGGCGCCAGGCCTGAGTTGTAGACACCTAAAAGCAGGCCGACAGGGGTGTTGCTGGAAAGTCAGTCTGATCGGCCTTGATACATGTGGTCAATGACCAATCTAGCCGTCGACGTATGCACATTGCGCCGCTCAACATGCACAGAAACGCCCCTCATACGTGATTCGCCGCCGACTGATACCATGATTGGAGATTT
This sequence comes from Alternaria alternata, assembly GCF_001642055.1. Lineage (NCBI taxonomy): Eukaryota > Fungi > Ascomycota > Dothideomycetes > Pleosporales > Pleosporaceae > Alternaria > Alternaria alternata. The sequence goes on along the minus strand of NW_017306229.1, from coordinate 5,678 downwards.
GCTTGCTGTGACTATAGACCACTGTGACTACCTTGCCACTAAGAGTGATCAAAGTTTTAAGTGGCGAGCATATTATCTACATGAGGTATGAAAAATATAAGCTAGAACAGACAAGGAGCGACATGCGAGTCAAAGGAAGAAACGACAACCTGGTTACCCACGAGGTTGCGGCTTTGCTTGTACATATACCCCCTCATCCATCGCACGACCCGCCCTTAGTATCACCAGCGCGCGATATTCCACTCCTTATTTTCTTAAGCCTGTTGAAAAATTGGCTCGATCTCGAGTTGTGCGGCTCGCCCGGTACAGACAAAGCTGGTTTGCCGTAGAGCGTGATGAGACGGTCAATGTCCATAGGGCTAGGTGCTAGCCGATTGGGGATGAGACTGCCATCATCGTATTTGAGAACGACTTCACGGTCGTCCCCTAGACCTATTCCACCTGCACGTGAGGGATACATCATGATCGAATTTGGATCAAAATTTTCGTCTGAAACCTTCTTGTCCAAAGATGGATACGGAAGCCACTCGGCTGCACTAAATCCCCATTTGCCCGCAACTTTCATGGAAACGCAAATGTGATCCAGGTCGAATTGTAGTTCATCCATCAAATTGTGATCATTCGCCTCTCTCGCTGCTGCGACCAAGGTAGTTAGAGTCTTGCTGATTGCAGCGAAATCGCTGAGAGCCTCGCAGTCGAAGTCGCTAGGCTTAAATTTGGGCTGACTACTTCTGCCACTCCAAAGGCTCCAACCATTGTTGTAGTCTCCAGAAGTGATGCGCCAGTAGCGAGGATTCTGGTGCTCATGGATTAGGCCCCAGACGTGACCAAGCTCGTGGGCTATGTTGGCATGGATGTCGTCCTGACCGATGCCTTCATTGTCGGAAAGATTCGTTACAGGCCCCAGGTCCGCATCAGTAGGCTTACCATCATTTGCCGCTTCGTTTATAGGTGGGATGCCCAAACTTGACAATAGCTTGCCATCGGTATTGTATTTGATAAGCAAGACGGTGTCGCGATTGCTTTGCCACTCATCCCTGGAGGAGACCTCTTCGTAAGAAAAGCCGTGTACTTTGAGAGGTGCCCATAGTTCTATGGCCCGTTCCCAGATTCCCTTGAGCCTCAAATTCTCTGGATCTTCAAAGTGGTATCTTATCTTCTTGTTGGGCCAGAGGCGCGGGGCCAATTTGTCGTTTGGCCGGCTCTCCATGGAGAAAGCGCGCTTCATAAGTGAAGACGTTGAATTATGTGTCTCAAAACCCAGATAGTCCGGAGTGGAGTTTGTTCGCTGGTTTGGCGCCTTTGCCTCCCAAAATCTGCTGCCACCCAGGACCCCTTCCGCGCTGGCTAGCAAGAGGCCCGAAACGAAGGTAGGAGAAAGATACATGGTTGTTAAGAAGATGAATGAGTGTGATGTGGGATAGTGTCGCGAAGTGAACGAATGACAAAGTCTCAGGACGATGGGCTGTAGATGCCTTTTGCACGAAGAAAAAGAGTATTTGGATCGACTCGGCAAGGTCGCGGAGAGAACGGATGCACAAATCCAAGACACGTCTGTCGCGACATGTTGGCCTGCATTTACTTACCCTGGGTTCGTCTTTGCAAATTGCACGCGCTTAGAGTTCGGTTGTAATTCCTTCGGCGTGAGCCCTGTTAACGTGCTATCTTGGTCAGATCCGTTCACCCTTGCTAGTTCCCGTCATCATCGATCAAAACGGCAGGTGTTCCCTCTGATAGACTAAACCCTGCGTTAGATTGATGTGTGCCGTGCTTGGCACTATAGCAGGGCCAAGGCCAAACTAGCTTCTAATCTTGCATGCTATCCGAGGCCAATGTACGTATCTGGTTGCTACAGCACGCCAAGCTCTTTGAGACCAGGTAAAATGTAGTAGTGCCAGCTAGAATGACGGCTAAAAATCAAAGTGCGCAGCTTTGTGTGACTAAAGTATGCAGCCAAGCTATGAGTAAGGTTGTTACTCCTATATGTGACGTCCACCGAAATTTGAATCCTCATCCTTTCCAACGGCTCGAATATTGGATTTTCGGGACTGTCCATTCTGGTCAGTGGGTACCATGAGTCTCAGTCTCTTCTCTGGGCCCGCGAACCTTTTCCACAATCTGAGTCTTTTAGCTCAATTGTTCAATTGACATTGTACGCCAAAGCCGGACCAAGCGTTCCTGAAAGTAGTTCACATCGACGTCCAGTGTTTGAGCATTCGATCTGGACACTTTTCTTTTGCGTGCTTCATCGGTCACTGTATCGCGAAGTTATCCTTCCCGCTGCCAGTATGCGGCTGTCCATTCAGCAAGTATGTTGGCTGGCTTTGAGCTCCGTTTTTCCAGTTGTCGTGGCTCAAACCTCTAGCCCTGACGGTGCGGTCCATCCAGGACAGCCGGCGAATTGCAACGGATGGCATACCGTCGTTTCTGGTGACAATTGTCAGACTGTGTCCCAGCGTTACGGTATCTCACTGAGTCAATTCTTCGAATGGAATCCCGCCGTTTCCTCTGACTGCCTCAACAATTTCTGGCTCGATTCGGCCTACTGTGTGAGGATCGGAGATATCAATACCAGACCCAGCAGCTCCGCCGGTGCAACCTCAAACCCCACGTCCACATCGACGTCTATGGTCACGTCACAAACGACCATTACCTCAAACTCTGCAACACCAACTACTTCTTACAACTCGACATACTCAGTCTTGCACCCAGTCACCTCTTGGAACGTGTCGACCACGAGTACTGACAAGACGTGGCCGCCTACCCAGACGCTCGCGGGTCAGACTGCAATATGCAATGCGTGGCATCGCGTTGTCCCTGGTGATACATGTCAGCGAATGCTTGACAAATATGGCCTGAAGTCCATGGACGATTTTTTGAGTTGGAATCCCGCGGCCAAGGAGGACTGTGAGATGCTCATCGCCGACTACTGGGTGTGCGTCGGGGTGCAGCGGCAGATGGGTAACACGGATCTCGAATGGGAAACGGCTCAGCCTGAGTTTACCGCGCCTCCAGAGCCCACCAAGTACACACCCGTTACGCTGCCCGCAGCTGACTCGAGCTTCGCACCGATCCCGTCTCATGGGCCTATGCCGATCGACTGTAAAGTTTACCACAGGGCCACAGCTGACCAGAACTGCAATGACATTGTCAAACTGTACAACTACTTTTCACAGGAGCAGTTCTTGTCGTGGAACCCAGCTCTTGACGGCAATTGTCTGGGTCTTTGGTTGGATACGTGGTATTGTGTTGGCGCATATGCGGATGACAATCTCCCACTGCCTGCACACCAGACCACCAAGCCAACCGAGGGCAACGTCCCTCTGGGATACCCCAATGATTGCGCGCGATGGTATCAGACAACTTTCGACGACACGTGCGACCTTATCGTACTTATGTTTGGCAGTTTCAGCATGGCCGATTTTGTCAAGTGGAATCCGACTGTCTTCCGTGATTGCAGCGGCATCATTTTGGATGCATGGTACTGTATAGGTCGCCCGGATACGCCGATAACACGTACCCCAGGCGCACCATGGCCGACGCAGTTGACAACGTCGATGCCGATGACTACGTCTACCAAGCCATCATCAACTGCAACAGGAGCGCCGCAGCCTGTGCAGACACCTTCGCCTGTCCGTGAAGGCATGACGAAAGATTGCGTGCGATTTCACCTACAGCAGCCTGACGAGTTTTGCTGGGCGATGGCGTCCGGTGCTGGTATCTCCTTGACGTGAGTTCTTCCCCAACTGAAAGGTTTTGTGCTCCTGAGGAATCGTGCTAATTGTTGGTCCACAGCCAATTCTACGAGTGGAACCCCGCTGTCGGTGACGATTGTCAAAATCTGTGGCCGGATTATTACTATTGTACCGGTGTGTGAAAGCCCGGGCGACTCTGGGAGAGGGATGACTCGGAGGCGAGCTGCACCGGCATGAAACTTTGCGCCCTGATAAGAAATGAAAATGATATTGCATGTAGTGTGTGGAGTGGCCTGATTGTCAAGATGGAGTGTTCCGTCCCGCGGACCTCGGGATCAATCATATCTTGCCTAGCGGCTTTTAGCGTCATTCAAATAGATTGCGTTCCTGCGCAACTTCCCTACTGTCGTCTCATGCTCGGCACAAATCGCACCGCCGATGATGTGAAATCGCTTTGCGCTGCATCCTCCGGGTCCGGCCAAGGCCACTGCTAAGCCCGACTGTATCCATGATTGTGCAGGCTCGTTGGTCGAATACATCATCGCATTAGCTCCATGGCAGCGGTGTAGGACTAGCCGAAGAATGAACTTAACGTCTGTTCTTTCTCCCAATCAGAGCCGACACACTTGGCTCTTGGGGCCTCACGACCCGCACCGACCGCTTCGGCAGCGAGTGTCTTATGAGCCTGCCCCCTGATTCTAGACTCAGATTCTTTCACCTACTTTCTGACGTCCCAACAATGACTAAATTCAGCATATGGGTGAAGAAGCACCTAGGTATCAAATCGGGTGCCCAGAAACAGTCGACGGATGAACCACCATACCTACCATTGTCGCGACGACCAATCACACCAAAATCGCTCGATACACGTACATGTCTATTCTTCCAATTACCCTACGACATCAGGAGTATGATCCTCTTCATGGCCTTTGGTGGCCGTACCCTTCATGTGGACCTCGTGCGTCAGAAGAATGTATGGCAATGGGGAGGCGCTGTGTGCTGCAGAAATAGGGATCCTGGGTGTGGAATGTCACAAGGCGGGTTTGCGAGCAAAAGATCTGCTGTCCGCACGATGCCGTGCCCCAGTGATTACACCTCTGTCAGATTGATGCGTTACGGTTGGGTCGGTCCGTGGTGCGACAGATGCATGGACTCAATTTATAGAAGCGGAGGGGGGTACTGGGAGGAGGACAATACTGGAATCATGGGGTTTCTGCTGTCATGCAGACACGCGTACACCGAGGGGATTGACGTACTCTACTCTACCAACTGCATCAGCATCGAGAGTGAGCCCTTGCTTCTTCACCTACCTCAGCTTCTTCCTTCAAACAGGCTCGCGTCAATCACTTCTCTTGAGATGCTTGTCAGGGCGCATCGAATTGAGCATGCTGACGGAAGTTCATCCTTCAGTATGGATCACCTGAAGCCGATGCTTGACCATGTCGCCATGCTCTGCCACCACCTCCGTGAGCTCTGCTTGTCATTTGTTGTTGACAGCGACTGCTGCGAGCTTCTTGATGGCCCAACACTGCCGCTAGTCGATTCCTTCTACAAGTCCAAGCCGTTGCGAAACATGAGAGTGGAGCTACCAACTGCCGACTACAGACCAGCATGTAGATCATGTGTTATTGGCGACCATCCCGATGAAGCGCGCACCAATCATAAGCAGGAACGATCGCCCTGGAGATCTTTAGATGACGAGAAACCAAAAACGCAGAACAGAAGTATCGAGCGCTATCCTTATCCCCCACTGAAGCTGCCGGCGGCACATGGGGATGAGATCAGAGAGAGCCAAGGATACTGGCTGTGTGAAGGTGATCGTGGGCCAGAACCGCCGCTAATAATGTGTCACGTACCGTAGTGCGCGGAGAGTAGTTTTACTAACAGGGATGTCGCTATATTACACTGAGTATAGTAGTATAGTAAGGAAATTCTATTTTAAACTCTTAATAACTTTATTGTATTATAGTATAAAAATTCTTC